>NW_017728926.1:15843133-15850788 GCF_001723895.1 Crocodylus porosus
GCCCAGCCCCGCCCCCCTCCCAGGCTTAGGCGGGAAGCGTCCAGGCCCTGCCCCCTGCCCACACAGCAGCCCCAGACGGGCCGCGGGATGGGACAATCTTTTTCACAAGGAGCCCCTTCGCGGTAGCTTCATGCTCCGCCGCCCGCCTGCCTGCCTGCCTGCTCGCTGGTAGGTCTCGGAGCCGTCCGGACCGGCAGGGAGAGAGCTGTACCCGCACCGGTGCGACAGCGCCGTGCGCCGCCCGCTACTCGGAGAGGGGGAAAAAGATACACACGGACCAGGGGGTGGGGCTGGGGCCGGCCTCACGTGACCACACCCATCGCTTCCCTCCGCTTTCGCCTCCATGTTGTGTTGGGGCAAGGGAAGCCGAGCTCGCCACCATTTTGGATGCGGGCGAGCCGCGCGAAGGTCGCCGCCATTTTGGGGCGGGGCAAAGGAAGCCGGGCCTGCCGCCATTTTGGATTGGGGCGAGCCGCGTGAAGGTCGCCGCCATTTTGGGGCGGGGCAAGGGAACCCGATCCCGCTGCCATTTTAGGTCAGGGCAGGGCTTTGGTGGAGCTGCAACTTGTTTAGCAAGCAGGTGTCTTGGTGCCTCGTGCAAAGGAGGCCCGATATTTTACAATCATTCATTGTAAAATTTCATGAAATTTCATTTCCGTGGGTTCTTTTTATTGCATGGGGGCCTCCTAAGGTGGACTTAGTTTAGGACCTAAACATGTCATCATGGGGCACTGGCCCTTGGGCATCCAGAAGTTGCAATGTAATTAAAAACCAGGGGCAGGATGACTGTGAATTGCAATGGGTTTTGGTGTTGGCTTTTCTTTGTAGCCTGCTATGTGCCAAGCCTCCTTGGCCCTTGTACCCATGAAGGGAACTGCACATTGTAAAGTCAGCAGGAAGGGGTGATGTCTGCTGGTAACCAGTAATGGGAGAGGCAACCCCACCCTGGGGATGGGTCTGGATTTGACTTAGGAAAGGCCACCTTGCATGGACCTGAATCAGGTGCAGATGCAGCATACAAGTCAGCCAACGAGGTGGTGAAGTACAACACAGTTATTACGGGGTGTTGGCTGTTGCCGTGTTGATCCAATATCCTTTATTAACTCCAATAATTGGAAAAATGCTTCTTGGTAAGCTTTTGGGTTATTAACTCCATTTTTCTTCTTTGGACTTTCTGAATTGGGGTTGGAGGTATGCGAGGACTGGAGGATGTCAGAAGAGCGTAGGTCATTTACTAGCGAGCAAACGCGTTTCTTTAGCCTGTTACATTTATTAATGGCCATCTAGTGGCAGCAAAGACCCTGTACCCTAATCAAAGATGGAGTCCACCCATTGATCAGGGACCCATGGCTGCTTCTTTGCCCTCACCAGAGATGGCCGGTGGGGGGGGCATCGTTTTTGCATTAGGGCTTCCCACCCGAAACGAAGATGGCCGGCTCGGAGCCTAGTTTTTGCATTAGGTTTTTCCTACCCGAAACAAAGATGGCCGACTACCGGGCTTCACTTGCCCTCGCCCAAGACGGCCGGGTGGCTTGAGGACCCTTCCTATAGGTAGTCCGCGTAGTGCCTGCTTCGAAGTGGGCTCTCTCCTCGCGCGTCCACCCCACCCAGCAACGAGGCGCTGTCTGCCTCGGCGTCCCCGCGTGTGCATGCGCCGGGCCCTTTCTGACAGGCGCGGTCTGAGGACAGCTGGGTGGGGGCCTATCTCGGTGGTGAGTCTCACTTCCGGTTTCCTGTCTGTGCGGGTCCTGCGCTGGACACGAGCGTCCGCACAGGTACCCCCCTCCCCCCCGGCCCCGACGGGCTCAGCTCGGCCCCGTGACGGGAGCACGGGGCTCTGCTCGGGCGGTGGAGGTGGGGGAGCTGCCCCCTTGCTCGCTGCCCCGGCTCCCCGCTCTCTTTTGGCGTCTTTCAGCCTCAGCTTGGCTGCTTGGGAGCGCCCCGGCCCAGGCTCAGCCCGGCGGGTAGATGTCCTGGGGACAGGATGCTCGCCTCGCCCCAGGATCCCCCGCCGTGCAGGCTCCTGCGCCAGCTTGTCCAGCTTTCGTTGCCACCCGAGGCTTTTTAGTGGGGGGAAAACCCCCCAAACAAGCCGGTGTTATTTTTCCCGGGGGCTTTGAGGCTAGTGAGGTAGGGTGGGCAGTATGAAAAAAGATGCCTCGCTGGGTGACACCTCGGAGACTGACTCGTTCATAAATTAATCATTGGTAAGGGCTGGGAGGGATCATCAGGCACCAAGCAGGAAAGTTTGGAGAGGTGTGAGGTTTTGTGGTTAATAGTCTGCTTCGTTACATCCTCTGGATGGACTGGCAGGAAGAGAGGGGTTTGATGTTTGGAAATAGTAGGAAATGACCTCGCAAGCTGTGATGAGGTTGCTTCAGAGCAGCTTGGCCGTCTTTGCAGGAAGTGAATGTCACCAGATCTGTGACATTTAGTTTTTAGGGGTAGACTCACATGTTAGTAAAAACTTTTTTGTTTGTCAATAAAGTCTGCAGATCACCTACAGCTGTGTTCCTTTAACAGTAGATTAAAACCTGCAGGTCACGTGCAACTGCGTGGTACATGCCAGAGTTGTGTAGCAGAGTGACCCATCCCTCAGGTTTGCACGGATGAGCCGTGCATGTGACTCTGTCAAAGGGAAGCTTGTGTATTGTACTCTCAGCAAAGGTTTTGTTTGCTCATCTCCTCCTCCCCTTTTCACAACTGCACCCAACTTCATTGCTTTTTTTTGTTTTGTTTATTGATTGCTTTTTTTTTTTTCCATTTAGCTGATTGCTTTGTATTTGGAATAAAGCCGTGTGCTGTAATAAATAGCTTGGTCACTCAATATGTAATGCGTGGCTTTTTGCTTGCAAGTTCATAATATCAAATCATAGTGTGGCTTTGCTATTTGGGGCTTTCTCTTGTTTCCTCTTGAGATTGTTTAATGCCTTCCACAGGAATTTGATTTTTCCTTTTTTTCTCTCTTTTTTAGGTCATTTCATCAACAGAATTTGTGTTTGGAATAAACGCATGTGCTATAGAAGGTTTGCCACTCAATCTTTCTTTCCCTAATAGCTAGCACTCCTTTTGCAACTGCACCAAACTTCATTGTTTGTTTTAATCAACAGCTTTTGTATTTGCAATAAACTCGCATGCAATAAATCTGTTACTTATTTTCAGTGTTTGTCACTTTGCTTTTAAACTGGTAGTTTAAAATCATGGCATGTCTTGGCTATTTGGGGTTTCTTATTCTAATCTCTCCTAATCTTTGTCACAGTATTGTTTTTCTCATGTATTTTTCAGATCACTCATTGTATACTGCTTTTGAATTTGGAGTAAATGCATGTACTATAAGTTTGCCACTTAATGTTTTAAAGGTTGATGTTTTGTTTTTCACTTGCAGTATAAAATCAAGTTGTGGCTTTACTGTTTGGGGTTCCTTATTTTTGTCTGCCTCTCACTCCCTTTCATGGTACTTTAACTTTGGTCTCTCTCTCTTTTTACTCCCCCTAGATACCTTAAACCCTTTCACTGTAATTTAACCTACTAATATTTTGGACAAGGAAAAGAAAAGAACAATGATGTCAAAACAGGCCTTCCTCTGCAGTTTGGGCTCTCTCTATTTGTCGCTCCTGTTTGTGTTCCTGCTAATGGACGTTTATGCCAGGCCTGCAAATAATTCTGCCTTAAAAGAGAAGGCACCTGACAGCAAAGATGAAAATGAGATCTTGCCTCCAGACCACCTCAATGGGGTCAAAATGGAGATGGATGGACATCTTAACAAGGAGTTTCACCAGGAGGTTTTTCTAGGGAAAGAGATGGAAGAGTTTGAAGAAGATTCAGAGCCAAGAAGGAATAGAAAGAAGCTAATGGCTATCTTTTCAAAGTAAGTTGTGATGGCTAATCATGAGAAAATGTCTGATGGCTCCCCTGGATCCAGTATTTCTCTGTCTTTTTTTTTTTTCATTTTATTTTATTAGAGAAGTTCTGTACTCTCCTATGTTTAATTAATTAAACTTGATAGTTTTCAGGTATAAATATCAGGAGGAAATCAGTTTGCCTCTGGCATTACCTGCGTGTTGGTAAGGTCTTCAACTGACTTAGTCACCAGCCTTTCAAAACTAAGCTATGAGGTTCAATCTGCAGGGAATTTTTTGTGGTGGTGATGCTTCCTAGTACTCAGATTTCAGGATTGGAACCTTAATTGCTTAATTGCTTTGGTAAAAACTGCTCCACAAACAAAATTCCTGTTTTGAAATATTCACTAAGTCACTTAAGAATTTTAACGCTCAGACTTCCAATATATTTTTCTATACAGTCAGGCTGTCTCTAGTTCTGGGTATCAGCAGGGCAGAGATTCGAGCACAGTGGTTTTCAGTCGCTTTTCATTTGCAGACCCCTAAAAAATTTGGAACGGAGGTGTGGACTCCTTTGAAAATTTCAAAGGAATGTCAACCCCTTTGAATTGTAAATGTGAGTATTTATGTGTGTTTCATCGTTCACAGTCGTCTTTTGCAGGCCTCTTGGATGTAGTCTGTGGACCCCCAGCCAGAGGTTGAAAACCACTGTTCTAGAGACTAGAGCTCCAGGCTTTAAACAGGGAGTCCCAGATTGTAATGCAGGCTCTGGCACTCGAGCTGCTGTGCCAACCTACTGTTTAAAATGCATCTTGTTTAGGATCTGATACTGAATCCAGGTATAAATATCTTCCTTCTCTCTCCACCACTTCACCTGCCCAGTGTGATCCGTTCAAATACCAAAGGGGGAAAACAACACTAGGGAGGAGCAGGAATAACAATGAAGAATAAGGGCAGATGTTCAGCTGATAAGGGCAGATGTTCAGCTGATATGTACCGAGAGAAAACAAGCAAGTTAAACGCTGACTGTTCAAAAAAGAAAAGAAATCACTTTGGAAGTTCAGTGTCTCCCAACTATTTTTCTTTGATATATTTATAGAGAGAGAGAGATATCTAAATAATGACTGATGTCTTCATATCTCAGTACCTTTCAGGTATTTAGGAACTAAAATAATGTCTCCCCTCTCAATTCTTTAAGTCTTGTTATTGTTTAGTCTGCTGCTGCTGTTAAACTTGTAGGCAGCTCTCAAGAACTTAGGCAAAAAAGGCTTGGGAAAGGTTAAGAGCACCATTTCATTTGTGGCATGATTCATCTGTTCTGTGTGTGGGATTTTTTAGAATAATTTTTTAAGATTTAAATCTATTTTTAGACATTAAAATACTTGTTTATGAAGTTTCTTTCTACTTTGAGAGATTTAAATGTCAGTTGCCAAAAACATTTGTCTTTAGGTTTATCTCTGGGAATCAGCGAATGAAAATTTGCTTATGTTCAGGTCTTAACGCCGACACACAAAAAAGAAGACTACTTACCATCACTAGATGGCAGAGTTGCTTTTCTTTAGTTTTTACCTTGATGACTTGATTTATATAACAGTGTGGTCTGAGATGGTACTTGAAGTATCCGTAAGCAATTTGGCTTTGAAGTCATCTTTTCTTTGATAAGGAAAGCTTTTCCTCCTGGCTCAATTGAGTTAGATTTGGGGGTTAAGGGAAGAGGACACATGTAATCCATTTATAGTGTGTCTGGAAAGGAGGGAATTAATGTGTGCATTGTGAATGCCATATTTTTTGTGCATCTAGACTATATTCTCTTCAACAACAGATGCCTGAAAAAAATTGGGGGGCGGGGAGGAAGAGGAAAGATGGGATGGTATCGACTTAATTGCAGCTTCTATCTTGCCTTACCCTGGTGTACCTTTCTCCATTTAAAGCTAAGCCACTGACTGCTTTGGCAAGTAATGCAGTTCTGCTGCTGCTGTTTGAACTTTGGATCCCATCTTTTAGGAGGCATGATATATTTGCACCTTCTAGATTAACCAAAGTAGATTTAATAAAGCACAAGCTTTTGTGAGCTGTAGCTTACTTCATCAGTGTGCTTGCACTCTCTCTCTTAACGCCCCCCTCTCTAAGGTGCAAATCTACCGTGCCTTCTACTTGACTTCAAACTAACACAACTAACTATTTCTCTGTCATTATTTACCTGGAGCAAGTGGCTTTTCAGATTACACTCCTTTGTGAGGTCTGAGAAGAATCTGGACACCAGCTTATTTGTTTGGTTACCTACCTACTGTAGGTAGAGGTGGGGGATAAGTTATGGCTTCAGGAGCAATTGGCAAGAAATACCTTTTTAAAAAAAAAATTAAAACAGATTTTTAAAATGTCATGAGTTTTAAATGATCAGCAGCTAGCATTTCTGTGTAGGTTTTGTGTGGCATGGAATAATAATATCCTACAGTGTGAAAGTATCTTAAAAAGATAATTGATAAAGGTAAAAAAAAAAGAAATGCTTGAAGAAAAGGCTCTCTGAGCCCTAAGACAAAAGTTCTACCCCCCTTTTTCAAAACACGTTTAATGTGTGGTGGGTGGTCTTTTAGGTCTTTTACAAATCAAGCATGTTTTAAAAACCCAAGACCTAAGACAAGATTGAAAGCAGTAGTAAGTCTGCAAACAAATGGTGTGCAGAAACCCCAAAGCTAGGTCCAAATGTACTGGTTTGTGTTCTGGATTTTACGTGGCACGAGGAAATCCTGTGGAGAAATGCACAAAGCTACATCGTGAACCAATATAGCAGAGCATAATGGCACAATGTCACACTACTGTGCTGCTTATAGTTTTGGACCCTAGCATGGTCAAGACCTAGCCTGGGTGTCTTGGCAAGGTGATACCCTAAACTCGGTAGGCATACCCTCAAATAAAGTACAGTAATAGCTCTATGAGAATGTGAGCTTGCATCAATCTAGTTTTCCTTGGAAAATAAAATTTTATGAGTTACTGGCTGCCAAAAATGGATTGGAAGTGAGGGGAGGAGCTTTAAGAGTCAGATAAGTTCACTAGAGCACCTCTGGGGAAAACCAGGACCAACAGGTACAAACTCATGGAAGGCCACTTCAGGCTTAATACCAGGAAAATCTCCTTCACAGTCAGGGTGTCCAGAGTGTGAAATAAACTCCCTCCAGTGGTAGTGCAGTCACCTACCCTGGAGGTTTTCAAGAGGAGATTGGGGTCATTTGACCCCAGTTGTCTTCCTGCCTAGAGCGGGAGGGCTGAACCCAGTGATCTGCGAGGTCCCTTCCAGACCCTAACAATCTATGAATTTATGAAAGATAGGGTGATGGGAAATAATGGAGTTTTTATGAAATCTCCCAAGTATTTTAGTTATGTTCTGAAACATGCACGTTGTTTTAATAAAGTAGTTCGGGACAAATTAGTTTTGATTTCTGTTGCAGAGGAAACTTACTGTCTGGAAGGTTTGAGTTGAAGCAGCAACAGCTGGCTGTCAATTGAGATGCTTTAAACCAATATTTTCTGGGGGTGGTATGCTGGGCAAAGGCATATTTTGCTGACACTTTGTTGACAGAAGTCTTAGCCAAAGGTGATTGCTTTCTGTGGAAAATGCTGAGCCACAACCGACTGCTTTATTTTCTTTCCTTACCAAGGTGAGTGGTGGGTACTTGTGGGCCAAGACATGTGTTTAAGTGTTGATTTCTTACTGCATCTCCCAGTAATAGATTTGGCTTGTGCATTGAGGATCGCTTCCTTGAGAAGCAACCACTCTTCTTGAACTCCCATCTCCCTGGGGTCACGGTCCCTGAGGGC
>NW_017728926.1:15850938-15853620 GCF_001723895.1 Crocodylus porosus
ACCAGGTCGAGCAGCGCTTTGCCTCTCGTTGGCCCATAGACTTCTTGAGTCAGGTAGAGGTCATCCACGCACGAGAGAAAGCTTTGCAACCGCTCGGATTTTGCTGAGTGATCTTCCCACGAGATGTCCGGGTAATTGAAGTCACCCATGACAACCGAGGTCCCGGAGCAAGCGGCCTCAGTCAGTTCCCGGGCGAACTCCTGGTTGAAGACATTTGATCATTTTGAAGATGACTGTGGCTTGTCATTCACTGGCTGGTGACCTTGTTAGAATACACTTGACTAAGTGCCAGGATTCAAACCACAACCAAACCTCATTTTGTTAAATAGTCAGCTGTCTTGGTTAATTGCATTAAATCTATCTTGTAGTTTATTGAAATGGAATTACTAAATTCAAACTAGAATGTGTGGTTTCCTGTCAGGATGTCTTTGTGGTAGTGGAGTCACCACTGTAAATCTAAAATACTCTGATTTTTAGCTTTTTTTCTTACTAATTACTTCTGTGCAGCCATGTTTGTTGAATTTTCAAAGAAAAAAGGGGGCGGGGGGTTAGTTATTCTGCACTCAAATCCTTGGCAATCATTCATCAGGTCATGTGCCAGAGACCTTCTCACATCCTGTTAAGTACTGCAATGTGTAAGGGTTTGATGGGTGTAAAACTGGTTTTTTCAGTCTCATCTGAAGCTTCAGAGTTCTTTTTTTTTCCCCTGTGCTTAAGCATTTGTGGTTCTTACAAGTGCTGAAAGGAAAGAGGGTGAACTTCAGCAACACCTGTGAGAGTAGCTTTCTCACCATTTGCTAGTCATGGTTTTCAAGCTCAAATTGCAAGTAAAGGCATGGCAAAGAAGTGCAAAGACCTCGGTGATATGTAGCAAAAATAGTGCATGATTTTGAAGGGAATCATGAACAGGGATCCTGGTTTTCTCTGATTTAAAAAAAAAAATTCCCAATTTTCAGGTTAAAAAAGTAACCTAAAATCCACATTTTTCTGTGATTTAAAATGAAATGCCATAATATATAGATACCTGTAGATATCAAAATGAAACGCCACTCAATATACATATAATGGAAAAATTGGAATTTTGGGTTCCTTTTTTTTAACCCCAAAATTGGGGATTTTTAAAAAATTGGACAAAAGCAGGATCCCTGATCATGAAGCACATAGAGCATACATGATGATAGGACAGTGACTGTTCCACTTTTTGTGGTGTGGCAACACCACCGCCTTGAACTATTAACTAATTTAATTGTTTGGTTTTTCTTGAATCTTTAAGGAAGCCAAGTGTCGTGATCTCTGTCTGTCTCATGCTGTATCAATATCTTTTTTTTTTTTTTTAAAGTGTAGAAAAAGTTCTGTAAGTAAACCAGAATTTCTGTGTAACTTGATATTGTGGAATGTATTTTCATTTTCTGGAAGCAGCAGAAATTCTCTGTCAAACATCCTGTATTTTAAATGCTAATGCAAATAGCCAGCTTGATGGCCTGAAGCCCTCCATGGATGTGAAATGTAGGGCATTCAACAGCAATATGTGTCCCATAAATACCCTCGTCACTGTACATGAAATCCCAAAGGGGAAGAATTTCCATAGTGGCCAGAGCACAGTTCAGTCCCCTCTTTGGTTACTTACCTCCTTGGTAGCTGCAGGTATCCAGTTGTAATATTTTCTGATGTGGAAATGAGATGGCAATTCAACTTTGGTTTATTTTTGTGGTTGTTAATTCTGGGGTTCTCTTTTGCTCCATATCTATCCCGGTTTCATTGCAAATGGTTTACAAAAACCAGCACTGGATTTCTGTAGCTGTGGTTTCTCCAATGAGACACTTTAATGAGGGCCACATTAGAGAGAGCTGTTGCCCTACAACAAAAATGCTATGTCTTTTTAAGCACACGATGGGGAAATACAATGTTCGTGTTAGATTATATTTTCCTATGTAAGGATGAGGAAGTGAGACAATCTTCGAAGGTCCTGTAGCATTTATTAGTTAATGCAAAACTAACCTTGACTGAATTGGCTGACTTAATACAATGGTATTATGTACCAATTCTCTTGATTTGCCCTGGGTGTTACTAGAACGTGTTCACAGTACCTTCATAATATGGTACAGTGATCACGTACTGCATCAACCACCTCCTGTGCAGTGGTTATCTTTTTAACTTTCCCATGGAATAAGCATGCAGTCAAGCAGTCAGTAATGTTTTATGGTATTGCATTGTTAAGCTCAGCAAGGATTACTGTCATAATAAGGCTTTCTCTTCTGGAAGCTCTTCTTTTTATCAGGTCAGGAAACTTACAAGAGATAAGATTCTGTAGAAATGAGTATTTGTATGACATTTCTTGAAAAACAGGAGACCGGGGTGGTGCACAAAGAAATGTCAAGGTATCATTGTGTGCTGTGTAGTGTGTTCTGTCATAAGACCACTGAAAAACAGCTTCACCGGGTGGTTCTTATTTTCCACCCTTTACACTGACGGTTAAGTTAAGGCCCCATAGGCTACAGTCCTTTTAGCAAATGCATTAATTCCAAATTAAGTAGTATATCTTATCTTTTGAATTTTTTTAACTTTAATTGAATACTTTGATTGCTGTTTTGGTTTTAGATTTTGGAAAAACTTGCTGTTGTTACTTCTTCCTGAATTGTGGAGAGCTTTTTGGGGTTTTTTTGGTTTTTTTTTTTTTTTTTT
>NW_017728926.1:15854225-15878761 GCF_001723895.1 Crocodylus porosus
GAGTCCCTGCTGCTGGCCCCTGATAAGGTTGTAGGCAGCCACAAGATCCCCCTCAGTCTCCTCTTGCAGAGACTGAAGAGATTCAGGTCCCTCAGCCTCTCCTTGTAGGGCTAGCCACGGAGGCCCCTGACCATACGAGTGGCCTCCTCTGGGCCCTCTCCAGGTTCCCCGCGTCCCTCCCGAAGTGCGGCGCCCAGAACTGGACACGGGACTCCAGCTGCGGCCTGAGCAGCGCCGCATCGAGGGGAGGCAAGACCTGTCTGGACCTGTTAGTGATGCATGACAGGGTCATGTTTTAAGTTGAGGATGAACTACATTTCTATTTCCCCTATTGTCTTAAAGAAAATTTATTCAGGACCAAGATATGGCTTGTTGTCAGCATAAGCATGATATAATATAAGTCAGACACTTAACCATTGTTTTGCTGTAGATTTTGAACCATTGTCTTGCTGAAGTGCTGAATGCATTTCCTTTGTGAAAGTGTAACGTGTAAATACTTTAATGTCACACGCTGTAATACCAATAAACACTTTAAAAAGCTGTTTAGGTTATTCTAAGACTTAAACTCCTTAACATTTAGGTGACATTTAAAGGTAAGAAAAAACATACTAATAAGCTTAGTTTCAATGATAAAATTTAGTAGTCTTAAGATAGTGATGCCGGAAGATAAAAAGTCAGTCAAGCCTGTGTGTCTGTGTGTTGTCTTTAAAATTTCAAGATTGGAGTGGTTTGGTATACTTTAAATAGATTCTTGCCTTTTAAATGTCAATAGAATGTCTTTTTAGTTCTAAATGTATGCTTATGGTTAGTTAAATGCTTAAGCAATGCCTAGGCTCCGAACAAAGATGAAAAACTCTAAACTCTTTTAAAAAAAAAAAAAGAGAGAGAAAGAAAAAAAGACATTTCTGTGTTCCTTACTTATTCTGTCTACATAATAGTTATAGTAAATTTTGTTTTAATGGTTGGTACTGCAGCCTGCTTATCTGCAAATCAAGCAAACTTCTTAGTGTTCAGTATGTCATTTCCAACAACAGATTTTTAGAATTGACTTGTACAGTAAAAGCTCTGTTATCCGGCATCCCTGGGAATGGGACATAACGGTTAATCAAATATTCCGGTTAATCAAAAGTGCACCATTTGGTGCACTCCCCAGCGTCAGTGTGCTGGGGGACAGGGAGCCCTGCGCAGGCTGCTTTGCCCTGGGCCGTGGGCCAAAGAAGTGGCAAGAACTCTGCTCACAGCGGCAGGGAAACCCAGAAGTGGTACTTCCCGTTTCGCTTTTGCTGCATCCCTCGGAGTTTTCCAGCTAATAAAATGCCGGTTAATACAGTTTTTGCTCTACTTGGCAGTTTGGTCCATGAGGCTGGATAAAATATACCTTGTGTGTCTGCAGTTGAACACTAGTGGAGCAGAGAAACGTCTTGTTCTTGTCCCAGAAAAGGAAAGCAGGTGTGACTGGGAAGTTGCACAGGGAGCAGATACCGTGGTGTCGTTTTTAATTTAGACAAGGTCACTTTAGCCATCAGCCATACAATAAAAGAAATGGAAACAATGGCCCCTTTCAGAGATCAAGGATGAAAATAATAAACTTTTTTTTTTTTAAGGTTACAACACAGAATTGAGAAACCTTTCAGGAGGCCTGTACAAGAATGGGGTTCAGCCTGAGTTGTCGTTCTTTTAATTACTTTAATTTGTTTCTGATAAGATATGGGCAAACCTAGAGAGGTATTTCATCAATAAACTGAGAGACTGGGGGGGCGGGGAGGAGGGGAGAGCAAGGGGGTGGGAAGCAAGGTTCAAGCATGGAGCCATTAAATAAGAGGCAAGGGTTGAGATGTATTGGAGGTAAATACAGAAGAAATACAAGTCTAGGGAGGAATCCTTGGATCTCTGCAACAATGAGCCTATAACAGTAGACAAATGAAAAATTGGAAACAATCATATTGCAAGCCTTAACTTTAGGAGATCTGAAATAAGGTTAACAAGCTTTGGAGTATAAAAACCACAAGTACTTTTACATAAAAGAAGCACAGCTGTGTTCTTTAAGAAAGCATGCGGGTGTTAATTGACCACCTACCTTTTCAGTGAAAAACAGCAAGTACCTTATTTCACTGGGCAGTTGCGTTAAAATTGTTCTTCAGAGGAGCATGGAACAGTGTGCTTATACTATAATGTCTCTTCTAAGTAATGAAAGAAACAAACCATCCAAGCCATCTTTCAGATCAAGAGAGCTTATTCTTGAAGTGATTCCTATCTTGGTTTGGCTTCTTGTTCAAACCTTGCTTTTAGCCAAATTTATTTACTAAGCAACTGTCTTTCACGTGTTTATTCTTCTTCAACTAATAGCTCAGTCTAATGGTGTATGATGGCTATCCAATAAGCAGTAAAAACCAACATACCTTTTGATTTCTGCTTTTTCGACTTTGTTAATTTTGTTATTCAATGAAGGAATATGGCTTGAATTGATAATTACCCCTGGAAAATGAACTGGTGTTTCCTTTTGTTTTTCAGGGTGGATATTAATAAGGACAAAAAGATAAGTGCTAAAGAGATGCAGCGCTGGATCATGGAGAAGACAGAAGAGCATTTTCAGGAAGCTGTAGAAGAGAACAAAATGCACTTCAGAGCAGTGGACCCTGATGGTGATGGTAGGAGAACAGTGTTTATTTTGTCTTGTGTAATTAGCTGGTTTGTGGCATAAGTTTATAGCAGCTAGAAAGCCCATCTGGTAGTTGTCCTGAAGATCTAGTCAGAAAACACATCCTAGTCCCTTCAAAATCCTGAGTCCAGTTTCATCCTTGCATTTGTATTGTGCCTTGTGGTAATCAGTAGAAGAATCTTCACTTTAGGGCCTACCTGCTAGGGATTTTTCTTTTTCTAATTATTTTGTATCACTGGTATCACTTGACCAGTATCGTTAAAATTAAACTCTGAAATAGATGTGTCATTGTGTATCAGTCACTTGGGGACCTATAGGTGACATAAGTCTGCTCATACAATGTTGTGTTAACCATGTGTTAAAAATTTCCCTGGTGTTGCCCAGGCCTGAGAGTTGAGTTTTTCTTGACTTTGATGTCTCAAAAGAGAGCATTTTAAATAGTCGCACTAAAAATAGGGTAAATACACGCATTTCTGCGAACTAGACAAATGTAGCCATTTGCTCTTTGTTCAGCTTGTAGTGGGACATTTACCATCTGTAATAGAAGATAAGCTTAGAATAGTTTCCATTGAGTCAGACTGAACCCATAGGAAATCCAGCTCAATGAAAAAAACGTGGCCACAATTCTCCTATGGAAATGCATATGAATTCCTTCTGACATACAATAGTCGAATTGCGACTCTTGCAAAAGGCAGCCAGAAGAATATTTTAGGCCTTAGCATTAGGGGAAGGAATCTGAAGTCTCAGAAGATGCTTGGCAGGCACAGTGTTGATGATGCTTAGCCACGATAAAATGTACGGTCATTGGGTTGCAAGTTGAAATAGATTAATTCTCATAAAATGCAGGAGCATAAAGGGTTTTGGCAGGTGGCACAGTAAGAAACAATACCAAAAGCTGTTTTAAATGTTTCTGAAGATGCTACGATATTTTCCTTGTCTGAGATGCAACTCTCTTTTATAGGCCATGTGTCTTGGGATGAATATAAAATTAAGTTTCTGGCAAGCAAGGGGTTTAATGAAAAAGAAGTTGCGGAGAAGATCAAAAACAACGAAGAGCTAAAAATTGATGAAGAAAGTAAGTATAGTCAGTTGCTGCTACCTGTGTGACTTTCTGGTGGGGGAATTGAATGATAAAATGTGTGGTAAGTGTGTTGGGGTGGTTTCCAGTCTTTGCTGACCTCTGAATTGAGCACTGTATGTTAGAAGGCATCATGTTGTGGTCTCTGCGGCTGTTGTATAACATTGGCGGGTCTCCGGTCATGGACTAAGGGCAAGATTCGCAAAGGTACTGCTAAGCATCCCCGTGCCTACAAAGCAGGTATCCTGTTCTGGGAGGGGAACTGATGAACCAAAGTTGGATGCCTCAGTTCCCTCTACTTCTTAATAACATGGCGCTTGCAATGCAGAACATGGTGAGTTAGGTGGTGAATGGCAGATCCAGACAGTAGCAATTTTAGGTGTGTTCAGAAGATGGTGACTGGATTGAACTTGTTATGGAGCTGGTTGTGGGAATGTGTAGCTGGGGAATCCTAAATAGATTTAAGTAGGATTCATATACCTAAACAGTCAGCTCAGGCAAGATGACTGTGTTCCTGGCCATGGATAGTAGCTGAACTTTTAAGCTCTTTTAGTTTTTTGGCCAAGGTTTTCCAGAAATTATAGCCCCTGGGAAGTGTCAGTTGCATCAGACTAAGCAGGCTTTTTAGACTTGTGTGTCTAATTTTATGAAAAAACTTAATCAGTCTCTCAAAACCCAGATGAAAAAAATTATCTTGGAGCTGAATTCCTCCCTTTGTTTATTTTTTATCTTCATGACTAATCATAGAAGATGAGGGTTGGAAGGAGGTCACATCTAATCCAACCCCCAGCTCAAAGCAGGACCATCCCCAACTAGATCATTCCAGCCAGGGCTTTGTTGAGCTGGGCCTTAAAAATCTCCCAAAGATGGAGATTCTACCACTTCCCTGGGTAACCTGTTCCAGTGCTTCACCACCCTCCTATAAATTAGAAATAGGATCAAAGAACAAAATCCCAATAGTTCTGCACTACCTTGGCATCTTCATTCAAGCATTCTTTTTCAAAGCACTAATGATTAGTAAGTACTTCATTATTTTTTATGAACAGTTCTCATTTACAGTAAAAACTCCATTATCTGGCATCCCCTGGGAATGGGGGATGCTGGATAACAAAATATGCCGGTTAATTGAGCAGCCTGAACAAGTGTCCTTGCCTTTTTGGCATCGCTGCTCCTCCCATGGCATCACTGCCTTACCTGTGGGACAGGGAGGCGGACCCCGTGCATCCTGTTATGCCCCCAGGCTGTGGGGGTTTGGCAGCGCAAGCTGCTTTGCCCCAGGCCGCGTGGGCTCGGAGAAACCAGAAGTGCCACGGTGGGCACTTCCAGTTTCACTTTGCCTTACAAGCTGGCGTGCCAGTTAACAGAGCATGCCGACTTGCAAGCTGCCGGATAGCGGAACTTTTACTGTACTTCAGTTCTACATCTTAATTTACACGTGGCCTACATAGCTCAGGTTTGTGTCTTTTTAAGCAGTCATTGCTTAAAACAACTTTTTAAGGTATGTGATCTTTTGAGATTTCATAACCTTATACAGATTCTTTTCGGAAAGCATTGTAGAGTCTGTAGAACAGTCTATCTTAGTGGTATTTTGTTGGCATGTCAGAAAAAAATGACAACAGAATAAAAAGCTGCCCGGTGCGGCAAGTGGAGGGGGCCACAGCTGCTGCTGCCACCATGCATCCCCGACGGGTGAGCCTGGAGCTGGCATGGGGCTGGGTTACAAGCTGGTGCTGAGTGTGGGGGAAAAGCAGCCCCTTGCCTGGCTCGTGGGTGGCACCCTGCGCTGCAGCTGCTCACAGCCCACAGGGGGGCTGCCTGTGCCTATTCAGGACAGCCCGCTGCAGCAGGGAGCGCTGGCCACAGAGCGGGTGAGGGGCTGCTTTTCCCCGCACTCTGCACCAGCTCCTTCCCTGCTGGCGAGCAGGGGGTTGGGGCTGTGCGCTGCCCCCAGTCTGTACGATGGTGCTGGGGGACACAGGAGCACAGGGCCTGCACCAGTGTCCCAGTGCCAGCAGGGCCCAGAGCAGGGCGGCAGAGGTACAGGGTCCCAGGCAGCAGGAGCTCTATGGAGCTGGGCCAGCTCCCCCCTCTCTGCTCTGGGCCCTACCGGTGCTGGCTCTGGGACATTGGTCCCAAGATGGTGACTAGAGGGTGGGGCTACCCATGTGGCCCTCGACAGCTCGCCAAAACGGGGTAAGCAGCCCTCCACCCAACATAATTGCCCGCCCTGGCCTAGGAGCACTGTGACTGTATATAACAAATAAGTCTTTTTCACAGTGGCTGCTACCGGGTGGCTGCTGAGAGGGAGCGTGGATGCTGAGGGGGGGGGTGAACAGCTCATGTCCAGATTTTTCCACCCCCTATTCTTTTTCACTTTAGCCTCCATGAGTCTAGGGTTTCAGAAATTCTGATCAAGAGCTTGAAAGTTTTGTACTGTAGGTTTAACTGCATACTTAAACAGTACACTGTGCTTACAGTGATGTGATAATGCATATTTTCCATGTGTTGTTAGTTTCTGTGTTACACTATTTAATTGTAGCAAAGGAAAGTCTACAGATTGTTCTTGCGGGGGGGCAGAGGAAGCTGTTTGCATGTGCACATATGTGCATGTGTGTATAAATACGAGCATGTTGATGTGCACACACTCTATACTGTGGTAGAAACTAGTATCAGCACTGCCATGCCAGAATTTAGCTCTGTACCCTCCCTGGGTCTGACTCTGATCCTCATCCTCTGCATGATCTGCTCTGCTTTTTGCTTCCTACCTTATCTGCTGCTGTTTTGGCTTGTCCCTTCTCTGATCTAGTACAGAGGCTGCCCATGCTACTTGTGGCACTTGTATGCCTGAGCTAAGACCTACAGAATAGAGACTAGTTCATTTTAAATTACCTTAAATTTTGCATCATTTCTATATGGTGCGAAAAGAAGAATTCTAGCTTAATAAGAATAGTCATCCTTTTGCATCACTTTAGCAACTTGCTGTTGAAACAGGCCTGTTCTTCCAAAGATAGATATTCTGTAGTAATTGCTACCTTTCCTGTCCTGTATGTGTTTGAATGCACTGCTAACCTGAATAAGACATCAAGACTTAGCTCTTCCTTGCAGGAATTAGTCACTGAAAACTGGGTTATCATCATTATGCTTTCCATTTGTCAAAAAAGCAACTACAATGCAAATAGATCTTTGAATTTTATGCAGTACAGGTGTTTTCCCAGCCGTGGTTTATGGCAATGTGGTTAACTACAGTTTACAGGAATGCTGATCAGATAAACTGTTTTTAAGATTTGCTGAATAAGGAAATTGTGTGTATGGTTCATTGTAAGACCTAAGCAACCTACCATAACCAAGCCTTGTTTGGGAAAATGTAAACTAATTCTGTACCACTTCCTGACTCTGAGAATACACAGAATTGCTTTTGTACTCTCACTGATGGAATGTGGGTGGTTTTTGTTAACAAAAAAAAAGGTTGGTGCCTTAAGACTGGTGAAGGCCCTTAATTAAGTCTTTGACTGTCCAAAGCACTGATCACCCAAACAACACCTGTTAAAGCAAATGAAAGTATGCTAGTTTTTGTTAACTTTGTTCTGATACCGAAATATTTTCACTTTCAGTAAATAAGTATAATATCAGGGTTTTCTGGAGGTTTGTAAGTAGTCAGATAAGACTAGGGCTTCAAGTGTATATATGTACATTTTTGCGCCACAGATCCGACACGTTGGAGCAGACTAGATTAATCGAGTTTGCTCTGCACGTGAGCTGATGCACAACTGTGCGGTGCAGCACCATGTACAAGTAGTGAAACACACGTCAGCGTGGAGAAAAGGGCTGTGGCACGCTTTTGAACTAAAACAGCTTGTATGTGTGTTAGTTCAAAAGTGGACCACTGCCATTTTCCGTGCATTGATGCACATTTTGCCACTTATACAACTGCAAGCAACACGGCACCAGGTGCTTTTCAAAGTGCCCAGCGCTGTGGCACTTGCATGTGTACAAATGCCCCAACTATTTTCAGGCGTTGTTACATGCAGTGTGGCGCTGACCTGCAGCATTCAAGTGGTTATATTGGGACATCTAAGACTTGGGGATTCCCTCCAGTAGTTTGGTGATACGTGAATGGATGTTTCTAGTTTCTTTTAGGTATGCAGGTCTGCATTGGAGAAGGGCAGCTCTGAGGCACAATTCAACAGTCATTTGAATAGTTTGAGTCAGCATTATTTGTGCAATATAAACCAACATTACTGCTAATGTAGGATTAATTGGTCTTAGGTCTGATTTTAATCTCCTTAAAATCAGTGGAAGTTCTTCCATTAACTTCATAGGGCTTGGGGCAGGCACCTAATGATGGTAGGAATGCCCAAGAGGAAAATGGGCTGGTTTTGTTCTTTTTTTTTTTTTTTTTCCAGTGAATGCTGTAAAAGTTCTAACTCCTGGATACCACCTAGCTGGGGAAAGAGAAATTGTTGTCAGAAATGGGACTATGCATACTCCTGACCCTTTTTTTGGCCTGCCTTTATTTTTAATATTTTTAACACCTTCCAAATGTGTACTAAAACAAGTTCCCAAACAGATAAAATGATCTTCCTGTCCCAAGAATGGAAACTAATTCTCGATGTGATCTGACAACATTGCAGAGTTCTGACAAATTCTTTCTAAATGTATGGTGGTAATTTTTTGCACAACAGGCAGGATTTTCAACATGTGTCACTTAAGTGCTCCAAATAGGAGAAAACTTTATGCACATATTTTTTCAAGTTATTTCCTGTTTAGGATTGTCTAGGTGTATTGCAAACCTGCATGCTCTATGATGCAGGTCTAAAATAAAACCTGTAGTGCATTTTGTATGGAAACAAGTGGTAAGGTAATGGGGTTTTTTCAGTTAGTCAAATTTAGAAGAAAAATTCACTTAAAATTGCTTGTCAGACATGATGTGAAAAAAAAAAAAAATGAAAGGAACCATAGCGTAAGGTGGTTTCTTTTGTTCCGATATAAACTCTGTGTGCATGTGGTTAAATTTACATCTCCATCCAGCAAAAAATTTCCACTTGTTAGAAAGATTATAACAAAAACTCAAGAATTTGCAAGATTTGGCAATGTAAAGCAGCCAGATTTTTAATTGGTATAACATAGAACTAACATTGAAAGCTCTTGAGCTACTGAGAGAAGGAAAGTGGACACTTTTGTTTTAAACTCTTTGAAAGTTAAATGTGCTTTACTGTGTAGCATTTATAATTAAGGCTGTCTCTGCATTTTCATTCAAAGGCCTGCCTTACTTTACATCTTCTGTTTTTCAAAGTATTTTTGGGCCCAAATCTGACAGACTTATTCAGTAAAGGAGGGAATATAGTTTTTTGGGGGATTGGAGGGTTCTTTGCAGGTCAAAAAGCTTTAGTATGAAGAGCAGGGGAAGAAACATTCTCCCATAACTTTCCCCCCCTTTTTTAATTAAACCTTTAAGTGCAATTCTAGCTGTTCTACTTGCTGAGACCCTGGAAGTTTAGCAAGGCCCAGGCCTCTTATCAAGAAGTGCTTTTGATTCTTGGGGTGAAATTTGAAGTATAGCCACAAAATAAACCTGAGAAAATTTGACTTGACACATTCTGTACAAGTGAACTAATTTTATTTTAAAGAAGTACCAAGGAAGAAAACAGCCCTGCTCCTGCTATATGTGTAATGTATACAATGAAAAGAACCAAAGTGTAAGGTGGTTTCTTTCTTTTCTTCCGATATAACTCTGTGAGCATGTGGTTACATTTATTGGATGTGCACTTTTTGTATACTCTCATCACTGCGGCATTGTAGCAGCTTGCAGTTAATGTAAAAAGGAGACAGTTTTTCTAAAAATGTGTTTGTTTAAACTTGCCTGTATCTGGAGTTCCTACTGGAAGCCTTAAAGCCTTCATCCATGATACAATTTGAATTTCATTCTGGTGTCTCTGATATTAGCAGAAGGCAGCATGAATCTAATGTTACTATTGTTATCCCCATGCAAGAAGAGATTGGGTTTCTACATTCCTTCCCCACCACTTTCTTTTATTAACATGGAGAACAAGGGTGGGCAAAATGCGGCCTGCCATGCCATTCTATCCAGCCTGCAGAGCCCCTAAAAAATTTAGAAAATGAATATTTATCTGCCCCTGGCTGCCTGTCATGTGGCCCTCAATGACTTGCCAAAACTCAGTAAGTGGCCCTCTGCCCAAAATAATTGCCTGCCCCTGATGGTAGAGAATAAGGGATTTGTGTGTCTCATGAGTATCATGGGTCCTTGGTTAACTAGTCTGATACTCTCACAGACTTAGAGGAGTGAGAGGAGAACAAACAGGAAACAAAACCGTGGCAAAAATAAGTTTCAATATAAAAAAACAGCAGGGGTCCTACTAGAAGCAATGAGAAGCTGTTTATCAGGGCTCCAGCCAGGCCAGCAAATTTTATTTTTGTTTGGTCCTGAACCGAGGATTATGATGCTGGCCTGAGGGAGGAGGAGACGCTGATGGATATTTGGGACGAAGGAGAGAAAACATCAGTGCAGTCTGCTGCTTCCAGCTCAAATGGAGGCAATTGGGCTATGTAGAACTTACCAAAATTTGGAAGAAGAGAGTAAGGTTTAGGTGAGGGAAAGCCCGTTATAAGCTTCTCTGGTTTTAATTCTGGTCTTTAATTGTCATGTATCATTGGGTGATTGAATAGGTCGTGCTTTATTTAATGAAGTTGTTTAATTGTATCAGTTTAAACTCCTGTGGTCACAAACCGTAGGGGTAGTAAACAGAGAAATTCCCACTTGGACGGTAGTCCCAGAGCTTTGGATTGCCAGGGTCTGCCCTTTGGAGACGTGAAGGAAGCTAGTGAGGGAATAAAAGGGACTAAGACACAGTTTGTTTTACATCTACAGCAAGAATGATGCTCCAGTAACTTAATTTCTTTTTTTAATATGCCCAGCAGTTTGCAGAGATGTATAGCTCATGTGATGAACCCAGCTCAAGAGTGCAGCAGCCAAATGTTTACAAGTATTTTTAAAAATATATTGTATGTCCATTCTTCATTTGCTAAAAATTCTGCTGTTTCACAAATGAAAACATTGTCTAGTCTTTTTGGTAGTATTTGCATTTTGGCGGGGTGGGAGGGAATTTCCAAGGTGCAAAAATAGTACTCCCACTCCTTCCCAAAAAGGCCATTTTTAGAACTACGAAAGAAAAATCTTATTCAGAAATTTTTGATCAGCTTTATTTTTAAGGCAGATAGGCTCTGAATATGTGTCCATTAGATTGTCTTCCATTAGTTATCCTTTTTGCAGTCCTGGAGTTTATGTATGATGGGGCACTCACTAAAAATGCTTTAAGTGAGATATGTGATAATATAGAAGATGCCAAGGCTTTTAATAGTGGGTGGAATTATTTTTCATTATGTTTTAATGTAACATGCTCTTGAAACACTCCATTTCCCTCTTTTCCCCTTCCCAGTGTTGATTCTCTCTAACTTTCATGATGAACTGTTGACTTTAGCTTCCTTGCATCGACTAGCAAATCAGCTTAAATCAGTTGAGTTTCTACTCATTTGGAAATAGTTTCTAGAGATCTGGTGGCTGTGGGGAAGGGAAGTAGTCATGGGAAGATGGTATCTGAACAGTAGTGGGAGGTCTGGCTCCATTAAGGAGAACATCTTGAAACGGAAGAGATGAGTACTATGCTCAGGGTGGAGGCTAGAGAGTTTTGAAGAAACAGTAATAACAAGAGAGTCTGAGACACAGGGTGGAAGGTAGGTCAAAGAGATGATTGCATGCAGAGGAAGATAGTAGTGGGGTTGTGATTGCTGAGGAAAGAGACTCCATGCAACCTTTGTGTCAGCACTAAGACTGTGCAAAGCTTCAGTCCCTGATTCGGTTTGGTGGAGGTTCGGCCTGATTCGGTGGCCAAATCTCTGAATCCGAATCAAATCAAAGGACCCTTTAATTTCTCTGAATTGAAGCTGAATCCTCCGAATCGATTTGGAGAGATTTGGCGATTTGGACATAGACACAGCTTTAAATGTTTTCTTCTGCATACTTCTAGGTAGCAGGGGCTTGTGATCGCTGCGATGCTGGGATGCATGGGGTGTCCCACAAAAGCATGGGGGGTCCCCAGTGCGCTCAACAGCAGACGCTGAAGTGGACCAGAAGCACTTGCGGGTCCTCCAGGGAGTGTGCAGGGTGGGCCCCCCACACCAACTGGCTTGGCAACTGGTGCCTTGTGGGTCTGGGGGAGCACCCCAGATCCCCCCGCAGCTGATAGCTAAGCCGCTGGGGGGCCCCAGCATACTTCCCAGCAGACCCGCAAGTGGACCAGAAGTAGTTCCAGTCCAATTCTGGGTTCGCCACCGAGCACATGGGGGGGCACTCCTGTGGGATGATCCATCTGCCCCTGCATCACAGAGTTCATGAGCTGTGCTGGTACCTCGAGCTACGTAGAAAAAACATTTAAGCTGTGTCTGTGGCCAAATAGCCAATTCTCTGAATCAGCATTGAATCATCAGATTCGGCCAAATTGAGTCGGGGACAGTGATCTGAATCAACAGATCGAATCACTCTCCCCGATTTGGGCCGAATCTGAATTGAATACAGCCCACTTCACACACCCCTAGTCAGTACTGTCAGACCATAGAGCCCTGTGTCCAGTTTTGGGCCCCCCCCCGCTACAGGAGGGATGTGGACAAATTGGAGCAAGTCCAACGGAGAGAAATGAAAATGGTTAGCGGTCTGGGGGGATACGACTTGAGAGGAGGGGCTGGGTGAACTGGGCTTATTTAGTCTGCAGAAGAGGAGACTGAGAGGGAGTTGAATAGCAGCCTTCAACTACCTTGAAGGGAGGGCCCAAAGGGGATGGAGCTGGGCTGTTCTTGGTGGTGGCAGATGACAGAACAAGGAGCAACGGGCTCAAGCTGCGGCAAGGGAAGTTTAGGTTGGATATTAGGAAACACTTTCTCATGAGATGGGTAGTAAAGTACTGGAACCGGTTACCCAGAGAGGTGGAGGACTCTCCATCCTTGGAAGTTTTTAAGCTTGACAAAGCCTTGGCTGGGATGATCTATCTGGGGCTGGTCCTGCTTTGCACAGGGGGTTGGACTACACGTGACCTCCTGAGGTCCCTTCCAACTCTCATTTTCTATGATTCTTTCTTGTTGTCTGCCTTTAAAATAGTCATACACAAGCTAAGATAACATAGGGGTGCCAGCAGCTTCATTTTCTTTGCATCTGACCCAAACCAGTTGACTGGGTAGACATTCTGAAATACTTAATAGTTAATGTAGCACAGAAATCTTGGTGAGAGATGGTCAAGGAAAAGGTGGCCATCTCTTTTGTCTTTTCTGAGCTAGTTATAAAAATGGTACTAGGGGACATTATGACGCTAAAGATACCCTTTCAGTAGAAATGTAAAACTATAGTCTGACCAATTGTTAAAAAAAATGTTATGGCTCTTTGGCTGTAGTTTAAATAGAATAATTATATTTTATTGAATTAAATGATCTGCTTACTATACTAATGTGTCGTGAATAAATAGCTATTTTCATAGCCTATGTAATTGCAAGTTGGGGATATGTGAAACCAGAAGGATATGGGGTTAAACTGGGCATTTCACTCCAAAATATCCCATTTTGATGATGTAACCAAGCCAGATTTCAGTTTACAACTCAGGCGAATTTTCTCCATCATTCTCTCTCGCTCCCTCTGCTGTCCCCAACAAAAAATATTTAAATATCCAAAAAGGGGGGGCGGGAACCCCTATTAGGTAGGCAATACAGTATTCAGGTTTGGGGTATTTTTCTGTACAGAGTTGATTATTACAAACATTGTCTTTAATTTCTAGCACAAGAAGTTCTAGATAACCTGAAAGATCGTTGGTACCAAGCTGACAACCCCCCTGCTGATCTGTTGCTGAATGAAGGAGAGTTTTTGTCCTTTCTTCATCCTGAGCACAGCAGAGGGATGCTGAAGTTTATGGTCAAAGAAATCATCCGTGATCTTGGTATGTGAGTTTAAATCCTGTACAGTTTGGAAATGTCTTCCCTACAAAACTTACTGGAACTGTTCCATCCTGGTGGTGTCCTGAAACAAGTCTGAATATGATTTGGTCCCGAGTATGTGAAAAGGACCAAACTGTTCATTCAGAGTTGTAATCTGCTATCAGGTCCATGCATTTGTGCCAGTAGCGTTCCTCTTCCTTACATTCCTGGTGAATGATCTGACCGCTGGCCATTACAAGAAAATTGTGTGCTGTAAGGATGTCACAACAGGTTTTACCTCACTTCATACAGGCCAGACCAAACCCTATTATAACGTTAGTTGGGTACACCTGCTTTTTTCCCCAAGGTTACTCAACCAGTTATATTTCAGTATAGATCAGCTTGATGGGTTTTCTCAGTGTTTTATGATACAGAAGTGAGACGCAATAGCACCACGTTTGTACTTTCCAGGCACTACTTACTAGGGGTTTGCGCTGAATTTTGATTCACTTATGCTAACGTAATTATCCGGATTTCTAAGAATTCAACATGTTGCTGCAAAATTATCACTTCTTAAAACTAGTGACGGGAGTTCAGCAGTGTTACCTCTGCATTTTTCATTGAAAAATAAATAAATAAAAAAGAACTTGGCCTGTGCAAAGCAGCTGGAATTCGCTTCAGATACAAATTCAGAGGACAGTGATTTGATTGGGTGATTTTGAATCACTGTCCCGATTCAATTCAGCCGAATCTGATTTGGAGATTTGGCTGTGGCCGAATCTCCAACTTGGCCATGCCCATCCTTCCCAGCCTGGCAGTGGCTGCCCCACCTGC
The DNA here is from genome assembly GCF_001723895.1 of Crocodylus porosus. Taxonomy (NCBI): domain Eukaryota; kingdom Metazoa; phylum Chordata; order Crocodylia; family Crocodylidae; genus Crocodylus; species Crocodylus porosus. The sequence continues at coordinate 15,868,766 of NW_017728926.1, forward strand.
CCCAGCTTCTGGCACTTGGGGGAGGAAAAAAGCCCTGACTCAGTGGGTGCTTCTGGGTGGGGGGGTGATTCCCCACTGCCCCACACTGCATGGGGGGCTCTGCATGAATCTTTTCTGAAGATTTGGAGAGCTTTGAATCTGTTTGGACCTTTAAATTGGTCCCGATTCAATTCGGAGATTTGGCCACCTAATCGGGCCGAATCTCCTCTGAATTGAATCACCACCTGAACCTTCGCATTGCCCTAAAAAGAACTACAGTTTTTATCTAGGGTCTTGAATATTTTTTGTAGATGTGATAGGTGCTTCTGGTTTATACAGGATACATATATCAAGCATTGAGCAATGTTTCTTTACCATTCTGTTTAAAACAATTATGCTTTAACCTTTATCTCATTCACAAGCTATATCAAATATACAGAATATAAATTGCAATAACCATTATTGGACTGCTGTCCCATCTGCTTTATACATTTAAATTTCCTCTGTCACCATGTTAATTAGAACGGTCAAAGGTTTTTTTTTTAATTTGATAGAAATGTGTGCACGCACGCACACATGAGAAATACGGTAAAATGGGCTTGTGTTAAGTTTTGTGAAATACACCTAGAAATCTCTGTAGGTTTCCTCTGATGAACATGGCATGATCCAAAAACGTTATTTAAAAAAAAAAAAAAAAAAGAGGATTTCCTATACTGATAAGGAAGCAGTTACCACATGTTAGCTTCCCTACATCATTTATTTAAGGGTAATAAATTCATAAGAGTAGGAATGCAGCAATCACCAGGAGGTCTCATTTTGCTGAGTTACATGTTCAAGAAGAAATCCAACTTCTATGCCATTCAGAAAAGCACCCACTAGAGTAAATTTCAAATAAATGCGAGTTCTTCAGAAATGCTGAGTTTTACAGTATAAACCTGCAATCCATTCACAAATGCACACTGTGAAGACTGCAAAAATACTGCTGCTAACATAGTTTGTACTGCAGAGCTGTCTGTGCTAAGTATACCTGCACGAGGGAACTATATAGATGCTCATGAGAACTGGAAGCACGTGCTCAGCATTCATAAATCCCAAACTTCCCAACTTTTAAAAGGAACTCATCCTTTTAAAGTGCAAGGTGAAGTGGAGGCAACAAGTTTTGTCCAGTCTGTAGTCAGACTGACTGGTGCGCAAAGCTCTCTAGCGGGTGTGCTTAGATATGACTTAGTGAATTGCGTGGTGGGTTTTTTCTAGGCAAAAAATAAGTTTTTTAATAATGAAATAGTCCAGAGTTTTGTCTGATCACTGAGGCATGTCAGTTTTATAACATAACTAGTTTCATTTTTAAAAGAAACTGGTTACTTTTGGTCTCTGTCTATAGGTGAGACATAGTACAAATAGTGCACGATTCACTTGTCTCATGTTCCAATTTAGATCAGAGATGACCTGGATAACTCCTAGCTGTAATAAGCAGGAGCCCAAGAACTGGTTGCACCTACGAAGTTGGGTTTAAACTGGAAACTAAGGGCACCCATACATGAACAGCAAGGCTGCTGTGATGCAATATAATTACAGCATGCATATCAGCACCCTGCACTTAAAAATGGCAGCAGGGTCACTTTAACTCAAGCTAGTTTGATAAGCTTTAGGTAAAGCACCCCTGCTGCCATTTTTAAGTGTGGGGATGCTGATATACGAGATGCTGTGAGCGCTTTATTTAGAGTGGGTCTCAGAGCCATTCTGATTAAAGCGCCCCACCTCACCATACCCTCCAACCCCCTGCAGTATGTGTATAAATGCCTTATAAGCTCTGGCTTAGCTAGGAAGCTCCTTAATTGGTTGCATGTTTGTTTGGGAGGGGTATATTTTCTTGGTTTTTTTAAGTGTAAGCAACCTAACATTAAATATGTAAATGTATATTAAACCTAGTTCAGGTAACACATTTAATAATTGCCTTGCTTATAGCTGGGAAGATTGGAAACTGTGGTTTTAGTACTACTGAAAGCTTTGAGTTCTAGGAATAAGTTGTGTCTTGTTTCTCAGTGGTCACTTGTGAGTTAAGTGCTCATCATTCTGTTGGTTTGGCTTGTATTGCAGATCAAGATGGTGATAAGAAACTTACTCTTTCCGAGTTCATTTCCTTGCCTGTTGGTACAGTGGAGAACCAGCAAGCCCAGGATATTGATGATGACTGGGTGAGAGACCGAAAGAAAGAATTTGAGGAGGTTATTGATTCCAATCATGACGGCATCGTCACAATGGAAGAGCTGGAGGTAGGTGTCTCTAACTTCATCATTTTTCGTGTTGAGAAAAATGCATGATGGATGTATTAATAGACTACTACACAGAACAGTCGGATGTATTTTCTGGCATCTCTGAACCAATGATTGTGGATGCCAGGAAGAGTAATGAACATAAGATAAATCGCTTTAGACATACCCAGCTCACTACTCTCCCTGTAAAGCATCTGCTCATGCCATTGTCAAAGACAGCTACTGGACTAGATGGACCATTGATCTAACCCAGTATGGCACTTCATGTTCATTATGTTCTTAAAATCACTTGAGATTTTCCAAATACAGTGACAGACACCATTCCAAAGAACATAGAGTCAAAAAACACTCCCATCCTCAGATGATGGCAAAGGTGCAGTTATTGGATGTTTTGGCACATAATATACCTAGGAACCATGAGAGCACTAGAGTAATGTAGGGGGAAAATGTGTTCCCAATTTAGCATTTTTTTTTCCCTTTTATGTATAGTGCCCTAAATAGGTTGTTTTCTTAATTTGTAGTACATGAAAGCAAGCCACAGACTGTAGTAGGGGTACAGATTTTTGGGAGATTACTCATTTTCAGATAGGAAGAATGATTCAATTAAGAACCTGTGTATTCACATTAAAGCTTAAAAAAAAGAACGCGCATATACTCTAGTTTTTAATTTATTTGTAAGTTTCCAAATTGGTGTGCCATTGCACAAAAGCACTCACTGCATGTTGTGCAGTCAAAGATCTCAGTTGCGAAAAGACTAGATTGTTAGATGCAGGAGAATTGGAGATGACTCATATGGGACAGCGATCTGTCCTAAGTAATATGAGGGAGTCATAATTGAAATCTGTTCTTGCTGCCTCCAGAGTCTTAATGGTGAAAATTTGCCATGTGAGGGGAAAGGCAGCAAGATCTTTGAGCAATAAAAAGAACAAAATTCCAGGAAGCAAGTGGATGTTTTTATCTTTGGGTTTAATAAAGGAGTAAGCAGTTGCCAGAAAACAAAAAAGTTCATGCTTATGAAATCAAAAATCAGAATAATAGAAATTGGAGGTGGATGCATAAATAGATGGGCCAAAATCTTATTAGAGAAACTGGATTGAGTCGGAGAACGTTATGATGTAGGTAAGTTATACAGGGATAATTAAATAAAACCTCCTGTACAATGGAAAGAGGAATCTGGCTAACTGTGGAGAACATGCCTAGATGATTGCTCAGTTCATATTGGTGCCTAAACTCTGTTACCACTTGGACACTACAGTTGATACCCCTGGCTGTATGAAGAGTTCTGTAGAGCTTTGAGTGCACATTATTGAGACCCTGGGTCTGCATCTCATATGTATGACGTGGCGCATTATGCTGTGGAATCCACACCTGCCTCCTGCAAAAGTGAAATCCTCCTTGAAGCACCTAAAATATGTAAAACCTTTCATCCTTGTACTGTCAGTTTTTAGCTTGAGATCTGCTGCAGTTGTAGGTAAAGGCATGTAGCCTTGCTGCAGCTATGTAGAGCTGTATAGGTTTTGTAATGCGGGTCTGACAGATCCTGGACCAAAAACCATACAAAAGATCTGAAGACTTACAGTTCAAATCTTTATCTTTTGCTCTTCTTCATGTTGTTTTCAGTTTTAGGGTTCAAGGCCAAAAGTTTTATCATGTTAATGTGTGTGTAATTTTACCAATTCAGTACTGAAACTGGAGCATTCTTAGTAATTTTATCTAACCAGGTGATCACGTTCGTTGGGGTTTTTTTCTTCTTTGTTTCCAAATAAGTCATTTTGAGAGTTGTTTTAATTTGGATCTTTTTCTAGTTACTGTGTTTGAAAAAAAAAAAAAATCTGCTAAGCTGACATTTTAAGAGAGAAATCCATGGCATCTTGGTATCACTATAGTAGAACATTTTGCTCATTCATGAGACTTGATGAGCTCAAAGTAACACGAATTCAAAAAGTTGAAGGTCATATGGTCAAAGGGATCCTACCTTGCCAGTATAATTTGCCTAAAGAAAGGAAAATGCCAATAGGCAAGATCTCCAATGTTATCTAGCTTTGATGGGCCAAATCTATTACTACTCTGGTATGGGATCCTTCTCTGCTTGATTTTTTAGCTCTTCCTGAGCTCTTTCACATTTGGCGTTGTAGGAGAACTCTAACTTTTTCATCAAATTGTTGACATACTGGCTGCGGTTACTCCTCATGAAGGAACCTCAGGGGGGAGGGAGACGGGTAGTAGTAGAAAGGTCTTTGAAATGAAAGGTGTTAACCAGGCAGAAAGGTGCATTTATTGGCTTTGCACCAGTTAGTCATTTTGGGGTGTATGGTATCCTTTGTCCCTAAGACCTTTGGGGGGAGGCATGAGTCCTGAAATATGGCTTGGAAACAAGTGATGGCCCCAGTGGTGGAAAATGATGATCTTTCTTACCTTTTACAGGAATACATGGATCCTATGAATGAATACAATGCCCTAAATGAAGCCAAGCAAATGATAGCAGTGGCTGATGAGAACCAGAACCATCACTTGGAGCTGGATGAAATCCTGAAATACAGCGAGTACTTCACTGGCAGCAAGCTGATGGACTATGCTCGTAATGTCCACGAGGAGTTCTGATCCTTGCTCGTCTCCCACAGAGCTCTGAAGCACCTTTTTGCTTTCCAAAAAAAAACAAACTAAAAAACCTTGCTGCTATCTGTGTTGTGTGCGTAAGATGTGTTGTCCTAGACTTAAAGACGTCCATATACAAGACCTACAGCTCTCTTGCCTTCAGCATAAAGAAAAAATGGGCTGTAAGTAACAAGGCAGGATCTGGACTGACTCAATTCACACTACCTTGTATAATTATTATAGCTGGGAGTTCAGCTGTGTTAGGCTCACTGTACTTTATGAAGGCATCTTAAAAATTTAACTTCTGGGTTTGGTGTTGCCTTCGAAGCTGCTGATCTAAGAAAATCATCATAAAAACTGAGATCCTCCAATGTTAATAAGGGGGAAACCATGTTTCAAATGTCTATTCTATTAGCGTTCTAGGAAATCCAGGAATAAATTGATTGGAAAGCTGTTTGCTTCACTTGGCCCAGTAGCTTTTTATATTGAGTGACATAGAGAAGTATTTTCAGCTTATAAAATCAACTGTAGACTGCATTGGATGCTGGTTCTCCCAATGTAAATAGGCTGCTAAGTTTGGTTTTTGGCAGTCTTTTATGTACATATTCATTTAATTCCCTTAAAATTATTCCTTTTTTCACACTATCAGTGGCCCCTCTAGTACAGTTAGAGCAGATCCTCTTTAAATGTTATATGTACTGTGACAGCTAAGGTGCTCATTAGTAGTCACCATTGCTTTTGGCTGGAATAGCTTACGCCAAGTCTTACAAATATGTGAAGCCTGCTGTGTTGATCTGTCAGAAGGTTTTTGAACAAAGTATTTTCGTAGCAATCTGCTTGAAGTAGCCCTGTTGCTGAAAGAGCATGCAGCTGCCAATAGGGGCAAGAATAGCCATAGTGCAGAAAAGAGCATCTTGTCTCTGTGCATTTTTTGGTTGATCTTCCCTGTGTTTTTCACATTCTTTCAGGGTGGCTTCCCAGTGTTGGAGACTAGTACGTTTCTTCTTCCAAGTATGGTTCTAGCAGCCTGAAAAATCACTTTCCTTTTGACACAGGAGTCCGTCAATCTGATGCTTTACAAAACCAGATTCATTTTCCTGTTAAAGCAAATGGGAATTGGCTTTCAATCTGCCAGATTTTATACTTGCAAGTGGGGGCAATGGAGAAGTTCATTTAAATCACTTTCATTTTAGAACTGTCTGTATCTTAAGCCCCAGGGGAAGCTCTCGTTCTGTGAACTTGCAGGATTCTTCAATGAGCAAAACCTGGATTTGGCTTTTTGCACTATGAACCGTGTTGCAGCTAATGAAAATCAAGCCTTTCAGATTAGAGAAATGTGTGCAGCTGTCTCACAAACTGATGGCGCTTTTATGCATAGGAAAGTTAGGAGAGTGGAACTAGTATCGACCTCTGCTGGTTTAATTTGTTTCTCTCTTCACTGTGGTCCAGCAGAGGCAGGTGACAACCCATGAGGGAGTTGTGAGCTTTCTAGTTGATCTATTTTTGGGTCTTATCTTTGGAGAATCTTGCAAAACAAGGGCAATATCCACTACTGTTTAAAATACAAAAATATGTTTAATTCTAGCCTCACCCTTGTACAAGCCCCTCTTTTGGGTGGTTGCCTGAAATTCCAACCAAGATGTTGTTATATTTGATTGATTAAATTTATTCTCGTAATATAATGTAAATAGAAGTTTTTGCTTTTTGTTTTGAGAGTGTCCCCTTATTTTGGTTACATGGCTCGCATCAATCAGTGTCTTTTTATATACATTTACCTTTTTGCATTAAATATATTTTTCTTTGTGCTTTGGAAACAGTCCAGCATTTAGCTTTTTTCATTAAGCAAAAAAATGTAAAAACATAAGGCTTCAGATGAAAGAGATCTCAATTTCAAAACCTGAAAGGTGAAGAAGATAGCTAGCAGGGGGAAATCTTGGTGAAGATGGCCACAAGTAGCTGGATCTCTTTGCTTGAGCAACTCTACAGAAGCTAAGTTAGATGAGACTTTAATTAGATCAGGCACTTGGTTATAACTGGGTTGCTGTGAGGGCAAGACTTGGAAAAAAGAGGTAAGAGACAGGATTTATAATGTCACAGGATGTGAAACATGGCATCTAGGTGTGTGACGCTAATGTCACTGGCATGTTTCACCATTTAATCTGTAGAGCTGTCTTTGCCACCAGGAGGAGTAGAACCTGAAGCTTCATCTTCATTAAAAAATAGAAGAGTTGAGTGTCATAAGCATTGCTTTCACCTGGTCTGATGCACCATATACCTAATTTTTAACTGAGTTCTAGCCACGTCAGGAGACTATTGTGTATGTCTTTCTGACCGCTAATTTGTATTTTAAACCTTTTGATTCTGAATTGCTAAAAGTCTCCAGAAACTGGTCCCTCAGAAAAGGGTTGGTAAAAGATACTGCATCTCTGCACTGTGCAGTGCCACGAATGCAAATGGCAAGTACTACAGAGGTTTTTGACCAGTTGGGATTAGGCCTTTTCAAATCACTGTCCTGAATCGATTTGGCCAAATCTGATTAGGAGACTCAGCTGCTGCTGCTGAATCTCCAAATCACACAGGCCCCACCCCTGCCTGCTCTCCCAGCTGCTGGCTCTTTTTTAAAAAGCAAGCCTCCACTCAACAGCTCCTGCCTGGCAGGGGCAATCACTGACGTGGGGGGCTGTGCCACGAGCCCCCCATGGCTGCCCGAGCTCCTGTCCCTTTAAAAAAAAACAAACCAAAAACAAAAGAACCCCTGAACTCACTGGCTCCTGCCCAGTGGGGGGCCATTCCCACCGCCCCCCAAAGTCACGTGCTGTGTGGAGAGCTCTTCCACAAGCCCCGAGAAACCGCAAGGTCACTGCAGCAGCCAGTGAGACTGGGATTTTTTTTTGTTTTTAAAGGGCCAGAACTGGGGCGGGTAGGTCAGCCATGGGGGGACTGGGACAGCAGGTGGGGGGCTGGGGGAACAGGCACGGGATAGGGCCTGGTAGGGGGCCCCCCATGGTCCCCCCCCCCACTTACCAGCATGGAGTCCAGGTCCAGCTCTCTGCTGCAGCCAGCGGGGACTGCCCGAATTGCCGAAGCTCTCCGAATCTTTTCCAAATGGATCTGGACTTTTTAATTGGTCCCCTGATTCAATTTGGATTCAGAGGTTCAGCCACTGAATCGAGCCAGATCTCCAAATCAAATCAGCACCTGAAGCTTCGCACAGCCCTACTTGGGATGTTATGAAAGGCTTGAGAAGAGTGCAAGATTTCTTCTTCAGCTGTACACCTGAACTAGCTCAGGAAATGGTGTTAGACATTCCCTTAAAGCCTTGTCTATAAGGCATGCAAAACTCTAAAACTCTTGGTTCAGAGATGATACTTTTTATTAGACTAACTAAATTGCAAAAAAATTATCTTTTTCTGCAAGCTTTCCGGCTTGCATGCCCTTCATCTGTCTATAACTGAGGCGGGCAGTTATTTTGGGCGGAGGGCCGCTTACTGAGTTTTGGCAAGCCCATTGAGGGTTGCATGACAGGCAGCCAAGGGAAGATGAATATTAATTTTTTTTTTATTTTTTTAGACGCCCCGCAGGCTGGCTAGAATGGGCTGCATCTGGCCCACAGGCCGCGTTTTGCCCACCCCTTGTCTATAAGGCAGCATTATTCATCTTGCAGCTAAAGAAAGTGCAAGTTACAGGCCCGTTACATTTTGTCTCAATGTTCAGCAATGTCACTTAAATACGAATTGTGTGTGTGTCGGGGGGAGGGGATTATGTTTTGCTACCCAGAGCACAGACAACACCCACTTTTGAAGTACATATTTTAGTAGAGTTTACAGATTCACACAAGTTTAGGACTGAAAGATTGCAACAAAATTTAATGTGCTGTGTTGGCAACATTTCTTGTCTTCCTGCTCTCCAAAAAAAGATGGTAAACCCAACTTAGGTCTTCAAAAACAAGCAAAGAAACCCAAGAAAAAAGAAAACACAGCAACAAAAACCAAAATCTGCTCCCTAGCACCTTCAAATGAACCTTCATGTGGAGCTCCAGATCCCCTGCAAGGAGTTCTTGTCTGAGAGTAGGTCCCTCCTTCGCAATGAGATGCTGGGGAGGTAGGAGGATGTGGGCTGCATAATGGGGTTTGGAGGAACCCATTCCCAGATGATTCCTATCCCTGAATCTTGCAAGAGAAACTCTTGTGTTTTTTCTCTTGTCATTCTTTAGTTTTCTCTTTCCAGCCTTTCCTTTCCCAAGTTTGGGCAGGCCCTTATTGGCAAGACCACTCTCCATAGCCAGCTTCTTACAAGGCTGCTGATCGAATCCTTTTTTGAGCACAATTTATGGTTGTTTCTTGTTCAAGTTTTTTCCTTCTGGTCACCTGCCACTGCTTAACATGAAAGCAATGAATCTGCCTGTTACAGTGCTTGATACCAAAGCATCCTAGCCCCATGCTAGAGCTGTATTTCCTGAGATTTAAGATTGCGGGGAGGCGGGACTGCCAATAGACCAGTATTTGACGGCCACCCAGACAGCCCGTGGTCCCGGGCTCCACGCAGACGGAGCCCCTGGCTCTTGGCTGCGGGGGCTGCCTGTCCCTTTTTCGGGCTCTGGGGCCCGGGAGCATGGCCACCTCCCCTTGCGGGGTCTGCTCCCTCCTGGGGTCTCTGGCGCGCCAGCTGGGGGAGCTCCAGGCCACAGGCCAGAGACTGCGTGCCATCAGGGACTGCGAGCAGGAGACAGACTCCTACTGCCAGGCCCTTCTCCCCCGGGAGCCGCAGGGGAGAGCACCGTTTCCCTCCAGGACTAAGGAGGACTCTGGGACCTCCCGTTCTGCCCAGTCAGGGGCATGGACCAAGGTGGTCAAGGCCCCTGCCCCGCCGGAGCTTAGCAACAGGTTCGCACCTCTTGCAGCCCCGGCAGAGCCCGCGCAGTTGCCGGCTCCCGCGGGCAAACCAGGCTCGACCGCAGCTACTGCCCCTGCTCTCCCCAAGACGAAACGAAAGGTGTTTGTTGTGGGAGACTCCATCCTGTGGGGGACTGGGGGCAATCTGCCACCCCGACCCCTTAGCCCGGGAAGTCTGCTGCTTCCTGGGGGCCCGCATCCGAGACATTGCGGAGAGGATCCCGCAGCTCCTCCGGCCCACAGACCACTACCCCATG
>NW_017728926.1:15878861-15932467 GCF_001723895.1 Crocodylus porosus
CCGCGCTGCCCGGGCCCGGGCGGGACATGCGCTTGCCCCCCGCGCAGCACAGCCGCCACCATGACCGTGGACTTCGAGGAGTGCATCAAGGACTCGCCCCGATTCCGGTACGGCCGGGGGGGCAGGGCCAGCACAAAGGGGAGCCGGCGGGGTCGGAGGGATGCGCCCCCTTGGCGGGCTTGGACCTTGCCGCCGAGGTCGTTTGCTGCGGGGGACGCAGGGGCTGCCCCGGCCACAGACCGCACCTGGAGGGGGGCTGGTTGGTCCAGGACCCGCCTGGGCTGCGCGGCTCGGCCAGGGTCGTGTCAGATGGAAAGGCTAGAGTCCCCCCAGCCCTGCGCTTCACGCTGCAGGGAAGGTGGGCGTCCTCGGGCACGGCTCGTGGGGAGCGAGGCCGACTGGCCCTCACCAAGGAGCCAGGGAAAGGCTGCTACCGAGCCCCGGGTCGGCGTGCCTCGAGTCCCCCGAGGAGTGCGACTTGGGGAGACGCAGAGGGCGCACCCGACAGCCTGAACCCCTTTGGCTGCCGGTGGGATTCAGGCTCTGAAGCCCATCCGTCCTTTCAGCCCGCCAGGGAAGCCCGGCTCGCAGAACAAAAGCCTGCACGCTCCTCCTATTGTCGCTAGATTAGGGTGCTGGACAGACGCGGCAGGCTAGACAGACTGATGCTCCGCTGCCCGAGAGGCTGGCCGGGAAGTTGTATGGGCAGGAAGGAGGGTGAAGCTGCCAAGCTCGTAACAGAAAGATCAGCCTCTCCAGGGCTAACAGCCGCCTGCTGCTCCTTGCAGCGCGCTTCAGCGGTGACAGAAGCAGCGAGAAACAATAGACTGCAGAAGCCGGGTGGGTGGGACACCCGTGCGAGCGGAAAGGATCACAGGGTGCTCGCAGGGACTGGCCCTCTGGTTGATTCCCCTGCCGCAGCTTTGCATGGCCTGAATGATTTCCCTTTAAGTGCATTTAAAAATAACTCAGATTCAGGCGGGTGGTGGCGGCAGGCCAGCGCGGGGCTCTTGTTCTGCGGCTGGAAGCTACATGGCTCCTTGTACAAGCGTCTGTCTGAGCGGGCGCACGTGTTTTGTCTCTGCCCATCTGAATTTGCATTTGTCTGCCAGTGCGCCTCCCACAAAGGTTTCGATCCCGGTTTCCGCTTTGAATGTAGCTGACGATTTAGACCCGATCCTCACTTGCTGTAAACCCTATTGCTAAAGCGCGGTGCGCAAAAACACGGACCAGGCAACAGAGAGCCAGTCCTGTGCGCTCTTCTAGTGGCATTTGAATCACAGGAGTTTGTCCGTGGGGGAAAAGTTGGGAGCACAAAAAGCTGTTGCAGGATGCCGGATGCCCATTGAGTTGACCTAGCATTAGACGATTAGCCCTGCCAGACTTGTTACTATCATTGTGCTGCTGAGCCTCTGAAGTGCCCTGTGGCACCGCTCCAGGACAGTGACTTCACTGGCCAGATGTCTTGTGCCACATGGCCGTGACCCTTTCCAGAGTGACGTCAAAATTGATGGATCTGTTTATTTATTTATTTTGCGTTTGGCGCGCGTGGGCTTCGGGCCAGGCTCTCTGCATGTGGGCACTGTCCTCGCTGCTCTGTCTCCTCCATCTGTGCAAACAACAGCTCTCAGAATACCCGGCCGGACCTTTTTCAAGAGCCAGTCGTTTAAGCCTGGACTTATGAAGTATGTTCCCAAATGGCCGGACGCAGCCTGCCTGTTGCAGTGAGAAGGAGCAATTATGATAGAGAAGGCAGCTGGTACATCTCCAGAGGGGAGCATCAGGGGAAATGACTGGTGTAAACCCCTGGATGCACTGAGTGAAGAGCAGTGACACATTCAGGCTTGGGGCAATACAGAATGAGCTGTACTATCCCAAATTGAATTCACGCTCTCCTCTTCTCCCGACACTTTTCCTCCTTCCCCACCCATTCAGTTACAGTTGTGGGCGCCATACATGCAAGAAAAGTCCTCGCCTTAAGACTCCCGTGGCCTAAACAGACAAGATGTAGAAGAAAGGCAGCATTATTACCCCTATGCTGGAGATGGGGAAACTGGGGCACTGAGATTGAGTACTTTGCCCACATAGGAATTGCCCCCCCCCAGAACCAAAAGACATTGCCTTCCTTTCGTATGGCACCCACCTCATAGTATCACAGCAACACCCCCCAGTCACTGTATAACAATCAGTGGTTTTTCTGCCCCCCAGACCAAGTGACAGCTGCACTGTATTTGATCACTGGTTTATTCCCCTCAGCAATGATCCCTAAATCACACCTAGATAACCAGATTGGGTTTCAATTGTTGTATACGGGAGGAAAAAATATGTGACGTGAAAGATCAGGGTATGCATAAACCCACCCTCCTTAGGAGGCACCCTGTGGTAAAGCTCCCGGTAGGATGAGGGTATTCTCCATTTGCAATCAAATCTAATTACACCTCACAGCCCCTAGGACCAAAACCACACTTTTATTTTTGCTTTTACTACTTAAATAAGCACAGGCCTAGAGATTGGCAGGTTGACCCTGTTGCTCTTTTGCACCGTGTGGAGACATGCACGATCCCGGTTCCCGTAAACAAACGTAATTACCTGGAAAGACCAGTTTTCAGTGGCATTTGCATGTAATCCCCAATAGATGCTCATGGTTTCATCTGTCTGGCTCGCAGAGCCTTTTGTGTAGCTAATCCCGCGGCCCAGGAAGCGCGGGGAGGGAGTTCTGACTCGGCACAGTTGATTATGGCAGCGGAAAAGGGCCTGCACTGAAGGGCCCCACACTGGGTGGGTGCCCGCAGGCACCGTGCCAGACTGGAGGCTCACTCCCAGTCTCTATTCAGTCTTGGCAACACTCATGTTGAAGTCACTGCGTTTGGCACTAGGGGCCACATGCTATAGCCCTTATTCATACCAAGCACAGGGATCAATCCTGTGTCCTTTCTTAGGGGTGGGGGCAGGCAGGAAAAGTATGGCCTTAATGTGCTGCGACCCATAGAAAACTTGTAAAACCCATGTGAAAGAGGGGATCGGGGAAAGAAATAGCTAGAAAGCTTCCTGCTGGAGCTCTCTACCACTAGGCAAGGGTTTGCCAGGCACAAAATGCCTCTGACAAGGAACCCCCCTGGCTGTATTTATTCTAGATGTCTACCCCAGTGCCCTCTGCCATCCCTTCATCTCTACACTCATCCAGTCCTCAGCCAGCAGCAGTGCCTGGGGGGCAAGGAGGAGAGGGCAGGAGGAGAAACGTGTTGAGCCTCTTCTGGTAGAGGAGGTCTAAGCCTTACATGCCACATGCAGAGATCTACAATGCCTTTCTTCACCACCCCGACGCTTGGCCATCCCTCAGGCACTCGCGAACCAACATCCTGCTCCGAGCAGGGCTGTCATCAGGCAGGGATACCGAGGCACGAGAGAAAGATGTTTGTTTTGGCGGCACATAACATTATCTGCGCGCTTCTGCTTTCTTACAAAAGAAATCAGATGCATCACCCCAGCTCCGTGCAGCAGGCAAGAGACAAGCCATCAGTTCCCAAGGGTTAGCACAAAAATACGTGTTTGTAAATTCTCTTCCACTGCATATTAGCCTGTTCTACAAAAGGAAGAGTTCAGCTAATCAGTAAGATGCTGTCAGTTATGTAAGGAGCTTTCCAAAAGTGCAGAGCATTTGAAGCTCCCCCCATAATAAATACAGGCAGACTGAGAAAAAATCTGACGGCTGGTTTCCTTTATAAAGGCAAACCGCTCCACGCTGACCTTGCTCAATCTGGTTACTTCCTTAATGAAACAGGGACGGTTTAACTGGTGTAACCCGTTTAAATGCATTTGCACTAGGAGCTTGCATTGGTAACTGATTGCTTGCCTGCACACAGAGCTGTAGTGATAGAAGATGTGATTTTTCAACCAGTTTAGTTAAACTTCCACCAGAAACCCTCCCCAAAAACTCAGCCCTGCAGGAGTGCTTGTAAACTTGGATTCAACCCAAATATGCTGGTTTAGTTTACATCAGTGAGGAATGGGTTGAATCTAAACCAAAGCAAGAGTGGTCTCAGGGACATCCGCTTATTTCTCTAAACCAGGGTAAATATGGGTGTAGATCCACAGTGGATTTCGTTACACCTGTGCACTGTTTGCTACATATGTAGGCAAGTCGCCTGATCCTTTGGTGAGCTTGGGTTCACGTAGAGCCACCCACGTAGGACTCGCTGCAGAATCAGAGCCGGCACTGTAAAGTTACCATTATAGGCTGGTGAAATGGTGTGATGCCATTGAAACTAATCCGACGGTTTTATTCTATCTAATCTGTATTTCATCTCTCCATCATTGCATTGACATCCTAATCCCAGCAGCAGACAGATGTACAAAAAGAAAGCAAAGGTCTCATCTTTTAGCTGCATCTTGTGCCGAACTTTGCGCAGAAGCACTTACAATCTAAAAGTACCACAACGTAGCAGCTACAGAGAGCATCTCTCCCTCCACTCCTCACCTCTCCTGTTCGCCTCTTCCCCGCCCCTACACACTCAGGGGACGCAGTCTTTCCTTCTTCAGCAATAAGGCTAAAAAGCAGACCGGCTGAGCAGACTCAGGTTGTGTCTGAGCTTATCAGATGGTATTCAATGCAAACAGCCTGTATTTCAGACCCAGAGACTGCTGGTTTTGTGCCCTGGCTCATCTCAACATATGGGACAGGGTGCAAGGAGAGGTGGGTCTCTAAGGCAGCCAGATCCCAAACCCTGCAGGTGAGGCCAACACCAGGAATTTCCATTGCTAGAATATCTGAGTCAGTGCCCCCCATCCATCCAGCCAAGGAAGTGGGGCATTTTGCACGGGATTAAGTTTCTTCCATGTTAGCAGTGTCCTTTCCAAATTGTTAGAGCAATTTCTTGCATAGCAAAGCACTCCAAACACTGAGCAAACAGCAAATGGATCTGGAGTGTCTACTGTGACCTGAGCAGCGTTTTGGGTAGGCAGGTAGTTCTAGGTTACTCGCATAGTCACCTGACTCTGTGGGAGGCCAAAAGTAGCCCTTCTCCATCTGATGCAGACACATGGCGTGACTCCTCTTCACCCTGGAGGCACTTGTGTGCAGTCATGGAGAAAATACAGCGACTGCTCCGGGTTCTGAAATCCTTTTGCAACATGATGGAAAATCTTGGGCTTCTGCCTATGCAGCAGTTCTTGCTGCCGTCCCCCTGAATGACAGGTTATAGGATAGATTCTGCTGCCAGTTCAGTGTGCATGCTGCTCAAGCAGGATTTGGCCCTGTGGTGTATAAGGAAGAATGGACCAATGTTTATGGCACTAGCTGGGGGACTTGGGAGAGATCCCTGGGTTCAATTCCTTGCTCCATTACAAGGCTTCCTGTGCAACTGTTCGGGTAGCTTAATATCTCTGCATCTAGAACTCATATCCATATAGTGGTGATAAGCCCTTGTTACCATGTTGAGGCACGAGGATAAATATGCTGAAGCTCATGAAATGCAGAAGTGGGGGTGGGGACACATGAGTCTACTAGACAATATGCATGGCTTTGGGTTTGCAGAGCCGTACTGGAGCCCAAATGTCCGTGGTGTGATGCAGGGATTTCTGATGACACTCTGGTGGGTCAGGCCTTTGCTGCACCTCTGTGATGCACTTCAGCAGCCTCACGGCTCAGAGCCCCGGGGTTTTCTGTGACAGTGTGATCAGCAAGTCAGTCAGATGAGCTTGAGTCATAATTCAGCCCCCGCTCTGGTCTTTACTGGGATGTGGGGGATCTGGATCCAGGAGGAAGGTCTGGCTCCATCTCTGCTGGAAATGGAGCTTTCCGCCTCCACAAACCATCCTTTATGGCAACTGCAGTTTGCGCTTGTTGTGTGATGCACGGCCCATCATTGTGAGCAGCAGGGCCCTGGGATCTCCTCTTGTTACAGCTCCGCTGCTGTCATGTCAGGTCAGCCATACTCAGAGTAGATTGCACGAGGATCCTTGTACGATAGTTGCTTTTTTCCCCCCATGGAGATGCCATAGACAGTAGCACAGGGAAGCAGAAATGTATTTAAATTTAAGTTCACTGTCCACAGAATCCCCATGTACACCTTGCAGTGCAATTTTAAAGAGCCGAGGTCCCTCAAGCCTCCATTACTGCGGGCCAGATCCAGGAGGTCCTTATTTAGTGTTACTCGGGCAGAATCCCACTGATGTCAAAGTAAGGACTGGGTACAAACTGAGCACCGAGGTCTGGACTTGCTGCATCAATGAAGCCGCTCTCTGGGTTCCCGGGGCTTGCAGGCTTCGTGGTTTGAAGCACAGAGCGCCTTAATTCTGTCATCGGAGAGCCAGAGAGCTTGGCTTGCAATCCTAATAACATCTTGGTAACAGCCTTGTGTGTAACACACAGAATCTGATGTGAATATGGACTACATGCAAAGCACGACCTGGATGTAATTTTTGGGTGTGGCTGCCAGATCTGCTTGTTAGCTAGCCCTGGGTTGTTTTGCTTGTGATAGCTGTTCCTCTTCATTATAACCTTCTGCCGGATGGGATAAGGATGGGTATGTAGTGAGTGAAGACATGGTCTCTTGTGTCAAAGATCTTTTTCCAGAAGATTTTCCTTTCCTGCCTTTCCCACTGGACGGGATAATGTAAATGCAAGGAGAAGGCTGTGCAGCGTGAATGATTTCACAGGAGAAGGTTTTGCAGAGTGCAACCTCTGGCTAGTGCAGGCTGAGGGTGTGAGCCTGGCTTGCTTCCTTTGGAAGCCTCCCAGAGTGTGACAGCATTGGGAACAGTGGACCTTGTTTTATGCGATGGCTGAAAGCCACTCTGAAAGCCCAGATTCGGGAATTAGCTCTTTTGCTGGTAGCCAAGCCAGCTTTCTCACTGCCGCGAGGAAACAGAAGAAGGTTGCCTATTTGACAACAGAGAATACTAAAAGGGGAAAAAAGAAAAGCAGTAAAACTGGAGCCGATCAGTGTAATCAGACTCGGGGGGGTGATGGGGTTGGGAGGCTCTGGAGCTAGCTTATCTCTGACACCAAAACCGCATGCGTGCCTTAGTGATACTTCCTTGGAGGCTGCTGCATGGCTTGACAATTGCATTTGACTCTCTGCCTCGGCACCGTGCGGAGGCTCTGAGTTGCAGTCACCTTCCCTTGGAGGGCCGAGGAAGGCCAAGTGCGTGCAGAGAGTAACAGCTCAATGAAACTTTATTGTGCAGAACATCACTGCTGCCCATACTGGGCCTGTTCCTGCTCGCAGTGAAATCAGCACCCTGTAAGGCTTTCCTAAACTTAATGGCACCAGTGAGCGAGCACTGCATGTCCACTGCTGTTGTTCCTCATAGCGACGTATCTCAGGTACGTCTTCACAGAAGCTGATAGAGAAGCCCCAGAGACTGCTTGTTGTATGGTACAGAAAACAAAGATACTGCATGGTAGAGGACCATTTTGTCTTGTGGGTCCAGCAGAAAACTGGGAGGCAGGATGCCGGGGTCCTATCCCTTGTGGTGCTACTGAGGCACTACATGACCTTGACCTTCATCTCCCCATGCTTTGGTTTCTGCAGTTATCAAAGAGGGATCGTAATACTCAATCTGTCTCAACGATATGTGCAGCAATATGTGCCAGTATGGAGCACCTTCTCTTTGAAGCCCCCAGCATGGTCTGACACTTTATTCTTTTTTTTAATTTTGTTGTTACCCAGGAAATGACAGCATTTCACCATGAGGCAGTCGATAGGCAGAGGGCAAGGGGAGGACGAGGAGGAGGAGGGGAGAGGGTTGGAAAAGAGAAGGGGCCAGGAGATGCAGAGGGGCCGCTCCAGACACCGGAAGCTGAGATGGGTCTTGGCTCCATGGGTCTGGGCAAGGAGCTATCCCTGTGTGTTACTGCTAGCAGAGGCATCCTGGAGACAGGAAGGTGATGCAGACGGCCGGTGTTGTGCTGCTTTTGCTGTCTCGATGGCATCAGCAAGGGCTGCTCTCTGGCCCTGCTGGGGACAAGGAATGGATCGGTGTAGTGGAGAATACTTGGCCTCGAGTAGCTTGGACTTAGTGGCTGGCGGCTCTCCACTAACCCGCAGCCAGACAGCCCAGAGATGGAGCTCACTGCACGTTCCCAACGTAACCAGTGACGTAGCTGCTATTAATCTGGCATCCTTACGCAGCTTTGTGCTGTCAACAAGGCAGTTTGGCTTGCATCAAGTGTCTCAGGGCCCAGAGCAAAGCACTGTCTTCTCTGCAAGCGCTCTTCCCCTCGGGCCGTTTCCTTCTCCCCAAAGGAACATGAATCCCTGACAGTAGCAGCGACTGCTGCACATATCAGCTTCACAGGGGCTGGGCAGATTAGCTGGGAAGCAACACAAGTGAGCTGAGGGCTGGCCACAGGAGTTACCCAGTGGGCCTCGGTCCACTTTGTAAAGGTCCAGAGCTGTAATGACACTGTAGGTTTACAACGCGGGCTAGCAGGGGAGCAGACAGACTCAGGAGGAGGACAGGGCATGCATGCCAGGTCGTTGGGCTCCAGAAGCTGCAGACAGGTGGAGAGCTGCAAGTTGGAGCCATGAGCTGAAGCATGGGGCTCTGAGGTACTGAAGGACGGTGTTGGCTCTCGCAGGCCTGCAGTCCTCTGCTCTCCAGGGTCCCTGCGGCTGGGACCCGTGCCAGAGGACATGAGGCACATGGTCCATCTCCCAAGCTGGGTGCAGGCAGTGTCTCCCTGTGCCATGCCTACTTTGCTCTTGCTGTCAGTCCGTCTCGCACACCCTGCCCTCTGCATACTCCATCCTTCCTTTCCATTCACTTGCATCTGGCTGCTGCCTCAAAACCGGTGCAAATTTTTCCTCTTTTTGCCTGGAAGCCTTCCCGAGACACGTCTGTCTCTTTAAACCTGGTTTTGTAACACTTAGAGAATTTCAGCTGCTTTCCTGTTCTTATGCAGAAGAAAAAGCCAGGAGAACCATTTGGTTTTGGGCTCCCAGGCAACTGGCTTTGTTGAGAGCGTGAGCCAGCAGCTGGCCCGAAGGACTGACGTCTTATTCTGTGGCTGGCTGGGCAAGGGCTGGGGGCTGCTTATCCTAGACAAAGAAACAGGACTTTGGAAACATGATGGAGATGTGAAAGCAGGGAAAGCAATGTGCAGGGCTTTCAAGGGAGAGGCTGGGATCTTTCTTTGGGGTGAGGAGTGTTTGCTTCTAGGCTACTTGCCCTTTGCTTCCTCAGGGCTCTGATCAGAAGCCCTTGACATCCTAGCTACTATTTTGGAGCTGTTTGTTCTTTGCTTGGGCACTCTGCAGTTTATGTCATTTCTTTGCCTTGCTGCTTGCTTTTTGCAAGGTTTGTTTGAATCATCATAGAAAATTTGGGTTTGGCAGGGACCTCGGGAGGTCACACCTAGTCCAACCCCTTGCTCAAAGCAGGACCTTCCCCAGCTAGATCATCCCAGTCAAGGCTTTGTCTAAGCCAGGTCTTAAAAACCTCCAAGGATGGAGATGCCACCACCTCTCTGGGTAGCCGGTTCCAGTATTTTGCTACCCTTCTAATGAGACGATTCATCCTAATATCTAACCTAAATTTCCTGCAACTTAAATTGGGGAGCCCCCGACACTGTGCCCAGCCCAGAGGGAGGGAGTCCAAGTGGTCACGCTTTGCCCACAGGCCCGAGGAGGGCAAGCGTGCAGGGCAAGGCTGGAGTGGGGTTGTGGACCCTTCCCCAGAGTTGTGCAGGAGTGGCCATATCCATAGGTCACTGCAGCAGGCTTCCCTGTCTCTAGGCCCCTGTTGGACGGAGCTGTTCCTCCACCTCAGGGGACATCCATGGCGCTAGCAAGGGGAGTGACTGCAGCTCTCGGAGACGAGGTGGGTGGGAGCAGTCTCCTTCCACCCCGTGCACCCAGTCCCAGCTGTAGGCCAGCTTGGCTCTGGGCCCAGAAGGGGCTGTCCGCAAGAGCAGTCACACAGCCCGTCACTGCTGGCTGCGTACCAGCACTGAGGAAGCACTGGCTGAATGTCTCAGCCCATGTAACGTAAGCCGCTGCAGAAAGGGAAAAAACCCCTCAAACTGCTGCTGTTTCTATCAGCACGGAAGAGGAGAGGGGAACGAATACCGCTGCCTTTGCTCTGCTTTCAGCAGGCACACAACGAGGTCTGTACTCAGGTCAAGCACCCTGAGGCTTAGCCCCATATTTCCGTTGCATGCAGAAAATAAATATAACCCTGTGGTTTTGCATGGGCTGCAGGCTGGTGCCTGCCTGCCCTTCCACTGCAGCCCCGAAGCACCACAAATGAGCCCAGGCAGGAGGGACAGGGCAGAGACTAGGTAGGACCGTAGTGACACAGGGTTGGGGAGAAACTCACATGTTGTGGCAGGAACCCACTGCTTCTCTAAGCTGCTTCCCTGAAAAGGAGGAAATGGGGCAAGATAATTGTTTCAGCGCAGAGTCCTCCTGGCAAAGCTGCTTGATTAGCAGGAGCTGAGCTCTGACTTACTGGGCAGCCTTCGTTTTAAAGTGGTGCAAATTCCTTTTCATCTTTGCTGTCTCCTCCAGCTTCTGGTTTCAGGGTGGAAGGACTTCTGCTGAGAGACTCCCACCGGTTTCACTGCAAGGAGGGAAAGGACCAGGGGACAGTGGCTCGTGGTTCAGAGAGTTTCACAGTGCTACATATGACGTGCATTGTGCTAGCCACGCAGGCCAGCCAGGGACCTCCTGTTCTCTGCTTCCCAGAAACCAGCAGCCCCATACACACCCATTGTTTGAGGGGAGAGTCCAGAGGCTGAGGGTACAGCAGAAAATGTGCTGAATTTCCCCGCCGTAGCTCTAGTTTGAACATCACTGGAGGGTGGTATAGGGAACAGCTCTCTATATGAGTCCGTACTCCAGGCCAAAACTCAGGGGAACCTTGCATGGGGCATGAAGCAACGCATTAGGTATTCATCCCTCTGAGAGAGCCTCCTTGTAGGTCTGTACGCAGGGGTCCCTTTCACAGAGTCCGGTTCCTTTTCAGCTGGAACAGATGCTATCCCTGCCTACTCCCCATCTGGCTTTAAGTCTGGGTCTGTTCTGTGGGTAACCAGGAAACTTTGAGCAGTCAGTCTGACACTCTCAAGCCACACTTAATTCACTAGGAAATAAGATACGCACGCCCCTTCTAACACTAATCACTCCAGTGCACTACTTTTAGTGGATGCTACGTGGATGAAGAGGCAGAGAACAGTGAAAAATAACAAAGCTGGGATAATGCTGCATATTTTATTACAGTGGATTAAAGGAGCAATGTCAGAACTCATGGGTGGCACGTCCCAGGGGGGATGAATGAGTATTTTGCTAAATAAGCACAGAATGGCACAGTATAAACAGATTATATAATATCAGAGGGTGAGATGATCCCCTCCCGGCACCCACGGAGTCTGCTTCAACACAGTACAGCTAGACTTCACGATTACCGTATCCTGTATTAGAAGCTAATGCTAATGGGAACAGCATGCATGTGGGCACACCAGAGACTGGCAATGCCAGCTGTGTGTTTGTGTGCACACACGTGTGCATCTATGTGACTGTAACCGTGTGAGACGGTGGCCATCCCATCTGTGCATGCTTGTGTGAAAGCACCCCCAGCTTTCATGTGTGCCCATCTGAAATTCAATTAAAGACAGGACATGCATATGCATGTATGAGTATGCCTCCTTTTAACACAGCTGGCTGTGGACCTACACGCAGTATTTTGGACACTTCTTATGTAGCGTATTTTTCAATGCTCAGTATTAATGTCAGTAGAAGAGCAGATGTACTAGAATATATTGGCAGCGCTGCCTTCAGGGGGGTTAGCCACACAGTTCTTGCTGGCTAAATCTCTGAACAATCATCTAAAAATACACTTCGCTGCAAATCTCTACCTGCAGACAGACTTCAAAGGGAAGTATTAAGATTATGTACCCAGTATAATTTGACTCTGTGGATACATGCAACTGCTAAGTGAATTCCTCTGCCTCGGGAACAGGGGTAAAAACTGTATGTCAGGCACACACACCCAACTGTAGCTGTATCAGGGCCTCTATATAGCCACACACTGTACACTGATACCTGTTTTTAACACCCCCCCAGCCATTCTTGCACTGTTGCAATGGAATAGCAATTACTTTAGCAGAAAACAGCTATGTAAGCCTGCCAATGTTGTCCTTTCTCCATTCCAGCACCAGCTGAACAGGCCTCTTTCCCACAGTTCAGGCTTTCTTCAACCACATAGCACCTCTTTGTCCTCTCTGTTAAACCCTCTCTTGGCAGGAAGTATGGATTTGTCCCTGGACTGACCCAGCCTAAGGATGTAGGAAACAGCCTCCGTGACAGTGCTGAGATAGCAGAAGCCTTCTCTCCCCACCCCTTTCTTTACCACTGATGTCCCCCTCTTCTTATACTAGCTGCACATTGAGATTTACATGGCGGTTTGATAGCTTATGAGGGGCAGCAGAGAAGTAGAGAGGAAGAACAGGCAGCAGGCAGGCAGACATTCATGGCTTTACCTTTTGCAAGCCTGTAATAAAGATGAGCCCACCAGAACCTAGGGCTTGGGAGTCTTGCAAAATCCCTGTGCGAATGAGGACTCCTTTGGATGCTGTGAATCAAATCCCAAGAGGATGTCTCAAGCTATGTGCCAGTTCTCTGCTGGGGAGTGGGTGTGAGCCTGCTGGACTGTGAAATGTGCTGGGAGGACTCCAAGCACAGGTCTGCATGGTGGCAAGGTAGCCCTGTGCAGAGATCCCCAAGCTGGGTCCTGAGCTAGAAGCTGCATAGCAATATTCACAGGATGCCACATGCAGGGCGATTAGCCCTGCCTCTCCACTGCTGTACTCCTGGTTCAGGACCTAGTGTACCAAGAGCTACCTCCGTGGGTGTGCCCAGCACTGCCTTGCACTGGGTACACATACTCTGAGGTGGGGTAACGCGCATCAAGGAGGTTGGAGATTAGCTTAGTTTACAGTAGCAAAGTCTGGAAGAATTTGGCCTTTTCTCACCATCCTCTGAAATATTACTAGCTGTAATATTGCAGTAAGACTTGGGGACCCTGACCGGTATCAGAGTCCCATTGCACGAGGTACCATCCAAGCACCCAGTGAGAGTCTGCGCTTTCCTCTGAAACTGGAAATCTACCGCTCTATTTACTTGTATTTATTTATTAGGTTTATGTCCCAAACCCATTTGAAGGTTCAGAAGGACAATCACTAGCATATGCCGCTTTCCGTAACGTGACTGGCAGTCTCACTTTCCCAGCCAATTTTTTTTCCTGGAGTGGGAGTTCCAGCTGCTGGGAACGTCTGAGAAGCAGAGGCAGGATGAAACAAGAAGTCGAAATGTATTGACTTCTTCTCTTGACGGTTTCGAGAACATCCCAAGAATGTGGAAAGTAAGATGATGGGGGCTGAAGTCTTTAGTCACTGCTTAGCCCTGGAGCAGTAGCAATTGTGCCTGGGTGAGAATTTGGCTGAAGGGGATTTGTAGATAATCCAGTTGCGCTAATATTTAACAATAGTGCTATTTCTTCATCATCACTGAACTTGGAAGAGCTGCCCTTTAGTAAGACCCATGTCATGGGTAGATGGGGTCACAAGGTCTTCACTGTACAGCTGGCCATTGGGAACAGATCTAATACCATGAGCCTATTGAGATGAAAGGGAAGACTGCCACCAGACCCTTATGTGGTCACAGGACTACAGAAACCTGGAGATTTTCCTCCTGGATTACCAAGACTAAAGTTACAACTTCACTCACTATCCTGTAGATACTTCCAGGCTATAAGAGGTCCACAATTACCTGGACCACACAGCTCTGTGCCCTGTTAACCCAAAGGGAGCAGTGAAAGGGAGACCCAAGAGGCCCAAAGAACTGAAGGCTCTTCCCTTTCCTAATAAGAAAATGTTGCCCTATACCAGGGAACTGGAGCCACATTCCCATGCCATGTTGTATAAACCCAGCAGCACCCAGGCCCCTCGGCCAGAGCAGCAGGGCAGCGTATCAGAGCACTGTGCGTTGTTCATCCCAACTGGAGAAGAAAAGTACTGCCTGGAGTCTGGCCGGAGGAAGCGGGGAGGGATGGGAAACAGAGGTTGGGTTAAGAAAATAAATGAGGGAAGCAGCAGTAAAGCATCATGGTCACTCTGGCCCACTGGAGATAGGCGCTGAGGAAACGCAGCTTGAAAAGGGCCAGGACCTCTTTCCCCTCCTCGAGGAGTGACGTCCTGAGTTCAGCAGCTCCGGGCCTCTCAGCACCTGCCAACAAGAGGGGGCTTTTCTGAGCCTGCACAGGAGATGCCGCAGCAGAAGAGGAGGGAGGAGGGACAAGGGACGTGGGTGGCCACCCTCGCAGAGCCCTGCTAGCCAAAGTGGGATGGGATGGAAGGGGAGTATCAATGGCCCCTTCAGGGTTGAGCCCTGTTGTTCTGACCCTTGACGGCCAGCTCTAGGTTCTTCTTTGGATGCCAAGGTCCTGCCTCGATAATACGGGCATTGTTCCTCTTTGCCTGGGAAGTGCAAAGGCCACCTCCTCTGACATAGAGCACCCATTCATCTTCATGTCAAGCAGCACTGATCCAAGCTTCCTGCCTTGGTATTTCCCTGATGGTTTCATTGTCTGGCCTGGCTTGGGAACTTTCTCCCCATTGTATAGGACGAGTTGTCCTATTCCCCAGGCATGGCCCAAGATAACACTGGGTAGACGCCAGATCATGCCCGGTACAAGTGTGATGTGCTGGCTCCGAGTGATGCTGCTTTTCCATTGCAAGGGCCCAGAATGGGGATCTCTTCCTGCTACCAGCCAAGGAGATCCCGTCTCTCTGGGCTGCTAGTGAGGTGCATTTGTGAAGCTGAAGGAGGAGGGTTCAAACCCTGGCTTCCTGGCCTTGTCTGTGAGCATGACTCACTGAAGAAATTGTGCTCATCAGCTGCAACTCATCGATTCGGGATTAGGGCAGGAATTCCCACGTGCTGTCTCACTTTCCTCACTCATGTCATGACAGATCCACTTTTTGGGAGATGGGGCAGGAGTGAAGTTCAGCACCTGGAAGCCCTGTGTGAAATAAAAGGATGGGTGGTCTCCAGGTGAAACCTCACCCACTCCCTTGCAACGCAACACCACCTCTGTCTCACTTGTTTGGCCATTGTGGCCTCCGGGAGATGCAGCTGAGCTGGCACAGCCTCTGGCCGCAGGGTCTCCCTCATCCATGGGGGATGGAGCTTGTGCTGCTCTATGCTGTCAGTGTTGTGCTCAGAGGCGTGAAGTTTTGATTGCAGCAGAGGCAGGAGGCGGCCAGAAGTGTCCATGTTCAGCACTTTGGGGATACGTAAAGGTGAGACCCAAGGGAAAAGCAGGAAGAGAGCACCCATTATTGTTCCCCGAGGGGGGCCAGTCATTACTTCTTTTGCCAGAGAGGGTGAGACCTGTGCTATGTTTGGCAGCCAGCAGCAGAGAAAAAGCCTTTCAGTGAAACACAAAAGGAGCAGAGAGGTTGGGGAGCTCCAGCTCTGAGCCAGAGCCCCGGGGAGGAAAAGAAAGAAACAAGGAGCATTCAGCACTGAAAGAGATCACTGCTGGTGGGGTTTTGATCTGAATTTCCAACTATGGGAAGTCTCAGTAAAAACCACTGGACCCCATCCAGCTCTGTTAGCGTATGAAAGCCACTGAGCTATGCTGGGCTCCTGGAGCGGGGACGGGACAGGCGGGTGCAGGGCTTTTACTGAATACGATCTGCTTGTAAAAGAAGGGCTAATGAAGGAGGGGCACGTCTACGGAGCATTTCCTTCTTCAGCTTGGTAAAGAGTGGCTGCTTGTTTCTTGGATTAAAATATTTCCCTGCTGTTCCTGTATCCCAGATGCAAAAGCAGAGAGCTCTGTCCCGAGACCCAGGAAGGGAAGCAGATTGTAATGAGAACATGGGGACTAGCCAGCCCTGAAACCATGTGTCAGCGAAGCAAAGAAATAGCTTGTGTTAGCTACTTATAACCTACAGGCAGATAAAAATGGCTTGTCCTGCATTTCCCATGCAGCTGGAAAGTACAGGTGGGCCCAGAACAAAATCAGTAGGGAGAGGTGGAGGGAGGGAAATCATTTGAGTGCTGGCAGAGCCCGTTTTCAGGTATCTGGCCTGACTGAGATCACTGCCATGGGACTTGTCAGAAAGATGATGCTTGTTGGAGACTGGGAAGCACAATGGCAGGTTCAGATCAGCACAGAGGAAGAACCAGAAACCAAATGTGCATGCAGGAAAAGCACTTTGCATGCCTGAACCCTGCAGGCAGCTACTGGGGGACTTCTGCCAGACTCCTACTCAAGCGCATAACAGGTGTGGTCACGGCTGCCCGTCCCACGCTGAAACTGCCTCATCTTATGACTAGTCTCTGGGTAGTCTGCTCTCCAGCAGGCAGTGCCTTGGAGCAAGAGGGCCCAGCCCATCCTGAAAGGAAGCAAGTGCCTTTTCACTCGTGGCCTTCCATGAACTGAATTAGGATGAAAAGGGACCAGAAAGGACAGTCTCCCCTGGAGATCCCAGGCTCTGGAACTGTGTCTCCTTTGGCCTCCCTTTTCCTGCCTGCTTAGATTTCAAGGTGGGAGCTACAGTAAAGACGAGGATGAAAAAAACTAAGTGTTAGGAGGTGAAATGCTGCAACCGTTCAGTCTCCTCAGTGTAACAGCATATGAGAGGTCAGGACAGAAGTCAAGGAAAGCTCTGCATCTGGTTGAAATGACAGGGTGATCAGAATGTAATTACTAGAAAAGCCAACCCGGCAACTTTGCGCCAGAAACTGCAAAGTCTGCGCGGAGATTTGGAAGTGTGGGGGAGGGCATTTTGTTTTTTGGATATAATTATCTGCTAGGAGGAAGCCACTATACTCATCCCTTTTGGAGCCTAAATAGAATTGGAAATCTCTAGTAATGAATTGCTACCTCACTGACCTTTTGTGCCAGCGAGAGCTCCTCTCATTGTACAGCATCCCTTACTGATGTGCCAATTCATCAGTGTTAGTACAGTCAGCTGGGCCGTGAAGCGCACAGCATGGGGACATCAGTCACTGCGAGGTGCTCGGCTCAGCGTGTTAGCAGAAAGATAACTTCTGAATTAATTGAAGGTAAGACTAGAACAATGTTGAACAAGACGACTGTGAAACCCTTGCTGCTCTGGTGAACACAGAGCTCCCTCTGAGAATAGCGCCTTTGTAAAACTAAGCCCGCGTGAATGTCGCTGCCACCTGACTGTGGCTTTTCTGACTACAAGCAAGGCAGAAAAACCGATCGAACTGCAGAACTGTCGGAGGAACCGGTTCCTTATGGGGGTTTCCCTGCGAGAAGTACAAGATAATGGAGATTCCCCCGGCAGTGTATAAAGGCCCTTGATGTGGAACTGGATGATCTGAAACCTCTGAAAGGTCCAGCGGTCTGGGCTAGGTTTGAATCAGTTACCTAATGGGGAAGAGCGCTCTAGCTCATTACCACCAGCCCCCTGAGACAATCCAGCCCCCAGATTAAGTTCCCCGGTGGACTGTCCAAGCTGCGTGTCACTCAAATTGAAGTATTAGGTAGATTAAAAAAGCCCTGGCATTGTTGAGCCATTTCCTTTTTCTTTCAAGATCTTGGAAGCTGCTCATATTGTATGGGAGGAAGTGAGAAATGCCTTGGGTTTATTTTGCCAGAAGCTGCAGTGAATTTCTTCCCCAAGGCAGGATGATAAGCCGGGAAAAACGAACATGAGTGAGAACTTCCATTTTTAGCATTTCCTCTTTGCTTTTTATATACTTTGGGATTGCAGCTTGGTTGTGCTTTGAAGACGAGAGGGTCAGCAGTTAGAAAAAATGCCCCCACTTCACGTTCAGAGGTCTCCTCAGAGGGAGGGGAGAGGGAAGCAGTGAGGGAGGGGAGAGGGAAGCAATGTGGGAATGTAGCACTGAGCAAAGGTTATTCAAGTCCAGAGAGGTTAGATCAAGAGACCGCTGAAACAAATTAAGGAAAGATTTTGCTTTTAAGCCTTCCAAACAGAGCTAAAGCAACCCACGTTTTCAAGCTTGGGGCTGCAGGAATTGCAAACAAACTATATCATCATGCTTAAAGCTTTGCAAACATTAATGATTTAGGGTCTAATCCTTGAGGGCAATTAAAACTGCCCTCCATTCCCATTGATTTTAGTCAGAGATAAGGACGTTCCTTGCTCTACTGACCTAGTTCAAGGATTCTTCCAACAGCCCTATGAGTCAGCTCAGAAAGATTTATCATCCCTATTTGTACTAATGGAGAAGCTGCAGACAAAGGACATGCCCATTGCCCAAAGCTGCAAAAGCAGGTTAGGCAGAGCAGTAGGACGGTTCCAGCCTTTGCTGCCCATCTGGAGCGAGCTGGCCTGCTTGTAGTGAAAGCTGTTAGCTGCAAAGGATACATGCCATGGTGGCCTTCTGCACGTCAAACATCTCTTTCCTAGCTGTTCCCATAGGAAGCTCAGGATTCGGCAGCTCTCCAAGCAGGGGGTTTCTGCTGATAGGGATGGTTTCCCTTTCCATTTTGAGATACCCAAGCATTCCTGTTGGCATTTGGCAGTGGTCTAACATGGCCACCCAAGTAGTGCGCAGGGAGCCAGCATCTCCCAGGCTGCCGGGGAGTTTTGGGGAAGGGGATGTATTTGTATGGTGATCTCACTGCTGATGTAAAATCGTGAGCCATTTTAGAAGCAGAAAGAGACCTCTGGCCTAAACTGCTCTCTTCCCTTTGCCTGTTTAGATTAGTGCAGGTATCTGCCTCCCACTGCAAGGCTCTCTATCTGCATCAATAGGCCTCACAAGTCTCTTGGAGTTGAAAGAGTATATACAATGCAGGTAGCTTCACTCCAGTGGACTGAATGTCACAGGAATAAGGAGCCTTAGCTCCTGGCCATTATGCAAGCTCAGGTGGACACTGACTGGAGGATGCTGCGTCATGTCTGTTTGGTCATTGGCATGAAGTGAGAGGGTAGTTTGAGGCCAAATGCAGTAGAATTGCTATCCAAAGCACAGCCGCAGCCTCAGAGATGGCCCCAAGTATCTTCCCCCTGGTTGTCTCCCAAACAGGGACATGGCATCTGGATTACTCTCTCACTGCTGCTCTCATGGTCAGTGATAGCTATGCATGCAATGAAATAACTGCTGTGCACTGAATTAGAATAGAGGATGGAAGATAACTGGGCACCTCAGGCTTGCACAATGCTCTACATAGGGGCCTGGGGAGAGGGGAATCTCTTGTCTGATTTTATCCTCTGACAAATGTTCGAGACCAGCAGATGAACACGTGCACATTGTCTGTGAATTCAGCATTACTCCGCTCCTTCCATCTTAGCCAGGAAGCAGAGATGAAAGGAGAAGACAGGCCAGCTAGCCAAGCAGAAGGAATTCATAAATCCACAGACCCCACCTACTCCACTCAGTCACGCTGTTGGCGTTGGTTTGATCTTAAAAAGCATCCTCCCTCCCAGCTTCTCAGACAATGGATTTTCTCCCTCAAGCTAATAAACAGATCCTCAAAAAGAACCATGATAACCACCCCAACCTGCATGCCACTATTCTCATACCCTCGTAGGTCTCCATTATACATCCTGAAAATGTGTAGCTATGGCATCTTCAAAGGAAGCAAGTGCCTGTAGCCTAAAGGAAGCCATGCACCAGGAGGAGAATTTTGAACCCATACATGTGGGCTCCGGTTGTTTTTCTCCCTTCCTCCTTCCCATCTACTCCTAGTTCTGCATGAATCAGCTCCGAGTCTGTCTTAGCAAACTGTTGGGTTTTAGCATTATCTAGATCTTCAGAAAAAAAATCAGTCAAGGTAGATGTTTAGTGCTTAAGGAAGGGAGGTTCTGGGTAATGGTGTTAGGACTTTCATGATCTTAGTCCTGCTGATACACCTTGTTCTTAATGCATAGCAAACCTTATTGATCTAATCCACACTCAGTCCAGAGCTGCCATAATAGACATTTAGGGAGATGAACTCTCTGGGGCTTGGAGGTCAGCTTCGGAGCCAAATGAAGATCTGAGTCCACATTTGTAGGAGCAAACGGCGAGTGGAGTGACACAATGAGTATCACCTGACCCCCACCCAGCACCCTTTCTTGTTTTCCTAGTTCATTTGCTTGACTTATATTTGCATCTTCCAAAATTTACCCTGTCAAGTGCCACACAGGGGATGCATCTGCATGTACGATTAATGGTATTTGGCTTTACTATGCAGTGAATGTACCACACAGTACATTTTCTACTGGCATATGCAGGTAGTAAATTTAGCGTGCGGTAGACTAATTTACTGTGTAGTAAGTGCCTGCACATCGATTAGTCTGCTGCTCTGTAAAGCGTCTCATGTAGACACAGCCAGTGAGACATAACCTCACCCTTTAGAGCAGCAAGGATCATTGTTGGCTTGAGGGATAAGATCTCCTGGTGGATTGCTGGGCATGTCTACAATGCGGTCAGAAATGTGCCTGCAGCACATAGGCAATGCCATACCCATGCTAGTTATCATGGCAGTGACAGGGACTTCAGTGCAGGCCATGAGAGCCCAGCAGGGACTCTGGGCACACTCTCTGATTGTACAGCCTGTAGCGAAAGCTGTAAGGGAGGATCTTGACTGTACTTGGTAGTGATGCCGGGGGGCATGCATTGCATGTCTGGTTGCAGTGTGGACATACTCATAGGCTATCACAGTTGCTCACTCATTTCCCTCGGTGTCCTGGCATGCTGAACTACCTGAACTCTTCCCCCCAGTGCCATTGAAAGGGAAGGTATGTCATTTGGGAATCTTTCAGGGGTCCTACAGGTGCAGGCAGATGATGGAATTTGCTGCTGTGGGAGGTGACCCAGGCAAAGGCCATGCTTAGGTGTATATGGCAGCGTGGTGATTTTATGACCAGCAACATTTCTGATTATTCACGCTGACATAAAGCTAATGAAATCTCACACTGCCGGCCCTCAGCTGATTGTCTCGGGGGCAGGAGGATGCAGGACGAATCTCTTCCCTGCTGTAGCCTCCCCTCAGAAGCCATGCTACATGCCAGGTTGATTGCATTGTGGGGCAGGGCAGAGATCGGACCTGGTGGAGCCTGTGCCTGGAAAACCCGGTGAAGCAAATACGACTGCTTTGCTGCATTCTGTAAAAGCCTCTGTATGTGCAGAAATGCAAGCAGCAGCCTAAGCACATGGGAGAATGAATGTGGCCAGAGAGAGTGGGTGTGAAGCAGCATGAGCAAATGCACAGAAGTAGATGTATTGAGTTGGATCACTGCCTTCTAGTGAAAGATTTTTAATTAACCTAGATGCCATTTTTAAATAGAGGTGGATACCATGCAACAAAAATATAGTGATTCATTTTGTTTCAAAATACGCCATCCTAAACACACACCTTCCACCAACTGCAACCGTTTAGCTCAGTTGGATGCTGCTAATACCATGAAGGTTGCGGGTTTGATCCCCAGTTGGATTACATGAACTCATGAGGTCCTTTCTACCCTTGCTTCTCTAAGAAAATTGACCCTGCAACACATCTCCGAGGGAGATGGGGATGTGCACTGCACACAGGAACTGGGCAATGTATAAGGCCCTGTGTTTCTTTCCCAGCAAGCTGAAGTCTCTTTGCTGCAGCACATTTTCATCTGTGAAAACGTTCATTGGCTGTTTCCAGCCGAGACCCTAACTATGCAGTTCGAGAAAGGCAGATGTTCCTAAGTAGAGTGCCAGGCACAGAAAAACCGCTTGAATAAATGAGAATCAGAGGAGGGAAGGGATGCATCTCACTGGCAATAAATCCCAACAAGCAGCCATGTGATGAAGTGAAAAGCCACAAGTGTCACTATGTGCCCATGTGATGAACACATCAAAGGAACATGAAGGAAAGGTGAGCAAGCAGGTGATAGCCATCGCTAGTTACTTAACAATAATACTTTGCTTTTTGTTGCATCCCAGAATTTCAAGCAAATCTGACAACACTAATTAACTTCCATAACACCCAGGCTGGGAGGTAATTAAAATGCTATTACCCCTATTTTACAGATTAGGAAACACAAACATTATGGACCTGGTTATTAGGTGCCTACTGGTGTTCAGGATCACAGACCGGGAAGCAGTCTCTTTAACATCAGTGGGACCATGTATGATCTGTGCAGCATGATCTGTTCAGAGTCAGACCCTGTGGCTTGGCAAAGGGCACCCTCCCTCTTTAACCCATGGATAAAACCCACAAGTATGTCCCAAGCCACTCGCTCAGATTACTAAACTGAGATGCATTTTGTCCAGGGAGAAATGAGTGGTCTGGAAAGATGCCTGCTGTTGTTGAGGAACAGGGCGGGAGGGGGAGGCGAAGGGTGGTTAAAAAATGCCCCTCAAAAAGAGAGCTCTCTGGAGTCAGTGCTGAGGTTTTCACCAGGTCTGATGTAGTCTAAGCATGGATTTGGGAAGTCCCTTCCTTTTTATGACCTGTTAGCCGGACCAGATATTTTCTTTACCTGTATAAAATTATTGGGGCTCGGAGTGGGCAGCGTTCAGAACCTGGGCAATGCCCTGCTTTGTTCCGAAACTGGGATCAGCCCCGTTTTCCACGCTGAAATGAGACCATTCTGTATCGGAGTTGCATTCAGTGGGAAAACAAGCACTGTCATGACTTGGCATATTTTAGTGGTGAGGTCCATGTGCTCATGAGATTCTTGCAGAAGAGAGGCTTTTTGGGCAGCATGAAAAGAAGAGAGAAAACTGCAGAGAAGTGCTGCACAAATATCCTTCGAATGGCACGGAGAGCACAGTGCCAGGGTTGGTAACTCCGGGCCCTTGCAGACTCTGGATGATGCTTGTTTCGGCTGGTGAATGGGCTCTGTAACTACAACCCCCAGGAAAGCTGTGTGGCAGGGACAGAGGAGGAGGAGGCATACTCATAGTCTTCTGTGCATGTCTTTTATGGCACAAATTATTTCCCCCTACTTTTCAGGGGCTGGAATACACAAAAAACAGACTCCCGGCCTGGAGCTCCCCCCTCCAGTAATGCATGTGCTCCAGTGCATAGCTAGTGGGAGGGTGGGAAGTGTTCTCCAGCTGTCTTATGGGATCCTCTGTGATCCTTGCTGACCTCAAGCACCCCCTGCGTGCCTTACAAAGGAGCTTTCCTATGCATACCGTTTACCATCCATCCTGATGGACAATACTTGGTGTGGCAGTGGCCTAGAAAGACACAGCATCCAAGGGGATGAAGAAGTCTATGTCTTCCTATATAGCTATTTAAATGCACCTTATTTCTGACCTGCTGTCCCCTTGTCCCTGTGTAGTACCTTCCCCCATATCTGTTTCCATGTCCTTCAACCCTAGCTGGCATTAAAAATCCCTGAGTTCCAAGCAAACCCTTGGAAAGGCCCTAGTGATGCAATGCTGCCCTGACAGGAAGCACACCTGGGTATTTGAATCCTGCACCTCTGCCCACATCTGCCGGCACATTTCAGTCCTGACCTACCAGCAGTTCAACATCAAATCTCATCTGATAGCTTTTTCCTTCTAACTTAGGATGCAGACAGATGACAGGCTTACCATGGAGTAATTTATCCCAGATTTTAATTGGTAGCAATTTCACCCTGTAGTAAAGAGCAGACAAACAACCACCAGCTTTCTTGAATTGGATACCCACAGTAGGTCCAGTGTACTAGGTGACGGAGGAACAAGTTTGCACTGAGCAAAAGACTAACCTAATAGGAAACAGAGTAGGGGAGCAGACACATGATGCATTCTAGGTAGCAAAACTACCATGCATTTCTGAAGGGTAACTTTACATTGGATTCAAGTGATTTGCTGCATAGGAGGGTTGTGCGTCATGTGCCTGCTCCACTTTTACCACACAGTAAAGCCAGTTTATAGGGTAGTAAACATGTTACGTGCCCGCATCCTTAATATTACATGATGGAGAAGGGAAAAAGAAGTCATGTGTCTTTGCAGTGGATGTCTAATAGCATCATCTGACTCTGCCCTCAGTGGAGAGCACAAATGGGTTTTGTGATTCAGGAAAAGGGCAAGCTCTCAGCTCTCAGCTTTCAGGATCCTGGCAATGCTTTAAGGAAAAAAAAGGCCCTGTACATAAGCCTTTAATTCTGAGTTCACAAGGCAGCCATTTGTACTCAGAGTGATGGCACCTTGATTGTGGAACCGATAACGGTGTCAGAAATGCCTAGAGATGGATGGATAGAATAAACAGGCATTCAGAACAAAGCTTGATGAGGAATGTCACCTCTCCTCGGCTGTTTCAGCAACCCACAGACTATTATTAAATGTACAAGTCACCGGGCTTACCGTGAATGTGCATGGCTGGGCTACGCAGTCAGTCAACCTAGATAACGGCAATGGCCCCTTGAGCCCTGGCTAACATGTTCCCCTTTTGAAGTAAGGGTTGGATGTGATGAAATGTCTTGAACTTGATGCTCTTTTTGCTTCCTTGAACTGCTAGACAGCACCAGACATCACAACACCCTGCTACAAAATACCACAGCAACAAAAGGGAGGGTGGAGGGAGAGGAAATACATCCCTGGCTGAGGAGTTGCCGTATGTTAGAGCCAGAGAATGGATATGGGGTTTGGAAGATGGACAGCTCCCAGGTGTTTCCCAACAACCAACCCTTCATAGCAGCTGTAGGCAGGGATGCCTCTACCTTTGTCAAGGCAAGACATGGTTATGGGTCTGGCTGTGGTGGACTTGGTCACCCTAGTCTCAGACTGTTGCATCTAACTTCCCCCTTCCTGCTTCCATCTATATCCCTCCCCATTTAAATGATCATCTGAATCCTTTTGGACACAAAAACTGATTGGAAAGGCGGCTGGAGAAGCGCCTCCTGGGATGGGAGGTGGGGTTCAAGCTTTGCTTGCCACCAGCCCTGGAAAGGGTTTGCTTGCTTTGTCACTTAAGGTTTCTCTCTGCTCCACTGTATTTCAGACAAGTGCATTGTCACTAACCAGCACAGGACACTCTGGTAATGAAGCATGACATTGCAGTAAAATTTAAGTCCATCACCCCTGTATAGTTTCCCTTTTTGGCAAAGGATCTGGCAAACAAACAACTCATCTTTGGTCTTTCGCATTCAGGGGAGGCACACTCTCAGGCAGTGTTTTTGCACTGTTGTGACCAATGAACACACCCTACTGAATCACCACTGTTGCGTTGTACAGACAGCCCAATAGCGTGGAAACACTGCAGAGAAAAACAGGCCACAGGTTGGAGGTGGGGTAAATTTTAACTCCTACATGCATCAGGATGCATTGTGATCCTTTATGGAAAACCAGAACTATGCTGGCCAGGTTGCTGTGGGTAGAGCTAGCTGATTTTGACTCCCAGTAACTTCCCTTCAGGAATCTTGACCTTCAGACTATGCTGTTTAATAATCAGAAATGCAGCTAAGAGTTGTGGGCTATTACAGAGACGTGCATGGAATGACAGCAAACTGTCAGCTAAGGTGAAGATACGAATCGATGAGGCTTGTGTGCTTCATCCCTGCTTTATAGTTCAGAAACATGGACTACAAATGCTAGGCACATCAAGAGACTGACCAGCTTCCACATGGGACACCTGGATAAGATCCTGAAAATAAGGTGGGAAGACAGAATATCAAACACAGAGGTACTGGAGCAGGCAGGACTGACACACTTAGAAACAACTGTCTAGAAGAAAAGGTTGTGATGGATCAGCCGTGTCAAGAGAATGGAAGAAGACCATATCCCGAAGAGTATTTTGCGTAGTGGGATTTAAGACGGCTCTAGAAAGTGGGGTCACCCTCTATGGCCGTACCATGATACGTGCAAGAATGATATGAAGTCATTCAATGTCAATGTAGAACGCTGGGAGGAGCGCGGATCTGGAGGGAACGTCTGGAGGGAACATCTGATCTGGAGGGAACATCTGGCGCTGGGTGCAGCTCAACATGAAGCGGGTTTGATCCAGAGGATGGAAGCAAAGCGAGAAAGAAGAAAGCAGCATGGTGTAAATTCGGACTCAGACAACACCTGGATCTGTGAAACCTGTAACAAGATGCATTGCTCTCAAATTGGGCTCATCAGTCACAGATTCATCACTTATCTGACTAGACCTTTCGTATATTCACCAACATCCAGAGGATGGATAGTTGCCTACTAGGGTTTCCCTTCTAGAGAGGTATTTCTGGGTGGGAAAGCCACTGAAGTGACTTTCCCTTTGCAGTGCTGGAGCCTTGCCCAAGGGCTGTGGAGCACCCTAGAACTGTGCCCCAAGGCCATCACCTCCAAGATTTTTATGTGCAAGCCATTGCTGCACGCTGTGCCCCTTGTGGGCCCTGGCACCCAGGAGCTCTCCCCTGGATTGCACTGACTTCTCTGTCCTTCAGCAATTGGGTTTGTTCCTGGGCCAGATCACTGCCCGGTATAGAAGGCTCCTGCCAGGATCAGGATGGACCTCAGCGAGATGGAGACAGTCGACGGCAATGAGCACCACGTAGCACAGAAGCAGGAGCCCCAGCGTGCATTGCCGAGCACAGGAAGGACTTGTTCTTGCCATTGGTGTATCAGCAAGGCAGAAAATCTCATCGTGAGACCAATGTTTTCTTTACAAATAAA
This sequence comes from Crocodylus porosus, assembly GCF_001723895.1. Taxonomy (NCBI): domain Eukaryota; kingdom Metazoa; phylum Chordata; order Crocodylia; family Crocodylidae; genus Crocodylus; species Crocodylus porosus. Next base: position 15,905,423 of record NW_017728926.1, read on the forward strand.
CCCTCGCCTTGTGAAGCCAAGTGGCAGCTGGGTGGGGATGTGGGTTTGCTGTGGGAAGCAGCTGAGAACAGCAAGGATGAAGGGGGGAGGGGAAGTTTTACAGCCCGTCTTCCTTCGCGTGAGGACACATGGGCAGGATGCAGATGTGGCCGTCAGCTCAGCTGCATAATAGGAGGTGAGGGCTAAAAGGATTTCCAAGGATTGACCTTTCCTTCCCCCTTCCTGCACATAAGCTACTCCAGGGGATCATAGGAGCAGGCAGCAGAGCTTTCACACACATATCGCCAGTCGCATCAGCTTCAAAGCAAGGAAGGCAAGAGCTAACAGCTTACCACTTTGCTGGCCCTGGTCGTATAAAAACCCGGACCTGTCATATCCTGCAATAACCTTTTGTCCAAGAGAGATTTGAATGCATAGACAAAAACATTAGCAATAGATGCCAAAGAAATGATGTGCTGTGGGACTCTTTTGAACAGTACATCCCACCATGCTGAGAAGCTCCCTAAGTTTCATAGGTGTTGCTGTGCAGATGCATTTTCCGTGTTGATTTCAAGCTTTATTTTAGCTTTAATTCCAGGGTCGTGACCCTGCTGCAGTGTGAGTCTCATTTTGCAGACAGCAAGATGGAAGTGTGCAGAGCAAGTCAACGATTGTACAGCCAGTTAGGGCCGAACGGGAATAAGAACTCCGGATCCCTGGCCTTCAGCATCCCAGCTTTGCTAACAGATACCAAGTCTCCTGAAGGCCAGGCTCTTGTTCTTACCACTGGATGAAGTTTCTCCATCATCTCTGTGCTCACAGGTAGCTGACTCAGCCTAATACACTGCTGTTCTGTCTGGTGGAGGGAGGCTTGCTCTACTCTCTGGTTCTTTCCACGTGTGAACGTACTGGGCTGCAACAGGCCCGATGGAGAACAGCTGTTGGAGTTTGAGTAGAGAATCCAGTGAGCGATGTTCTGGGGTCCTTCCAAAACTCGTATCTGACTATATGAGGTGTTGAGAAATATCCTAAGAAGGATTAAGCTTAATGCATGTTTCCATTTGGAGGCACTTCCCCTGTCTGAGGTATTCTCACACGACAGATTAATTTGAACCTCTAACCCCCACCCAGAAGCTGGTAAGAGGCTACCTCTGGTTACTTGTAGCTGGAGAAACTCCAAGCTCCTCTCTGCTGGCCCATCTGGGCCTGGTCTACCCAGTCTCCGCCAGCATTTGTAGGCTGTGGTCTTCTTCTGACCTTGCAGAAAGCCAGGGCTCTGCTACCCTGCCCCAGTGGGACCCTTGTACAGAGCACATAGCTCCATGTGCTGATTGCTTGTGCTGGTTTGTGGGAGAGGGGGCTGATGACAAGCTCAAATGGATGAGTAGGTTATTGGGCTCAAACAGGGAAAACAAGTCTTTCAAGGGAGGTTTCAGAGCTGGCAGAGCAAGGAAAAAAGCAGGAGGGAGAGGGACCACATCTGCCAGCCACCCTTGCCCTCCTAGTCTCTCTCTTCACTGACTTATCCAGAAGGCTCAGCATCTGGTGTGGCCAAAACCACAGGGCACCTTCTTTGCCATGCCACAGCTTCATCTTCATGCCTGCATCAAAAATGAAGCTTATTCTCCCATCTTGGGCAAATACAGAGGCTCAAACATCCCAGACAGTTATTGCCTCACTCTCCATCAAACAGCTGGTGCCATTCACCCCAGAGACAGCTCCATGTTAATGACAAGCAGGTTCCCCACCTGTCTCTTACCTACCTCATTTGGGTGTTCTGAGATTAATTAACATTTACAAAACATGCTGGGATCCTCCAATGAGGGGAACAGCAGCAGTGCAGACTATTTTTAATTAAACAAATCTCATAGGTGCCTTCAAGTATTGCCAGTGAGATCTGTTTTTAAGGTAGGTTCCCCCCGCCCCCACCCCTCCTTTTAGGATGACAAATTCAGATGTGAACCTGAGCCACAGATTTTCAGGAGGACACAGGAGGGGATCAGCAGGGCTTACAGAAATCAGGCTATTATAGATTCAGAAAAGTTAAGAGAGCTCAGTGTACTTGTCTCCTTTAGGAGAGTCTGATGCAAATAGAGAATAAAATGGCTAGTCTGCATGTGGGTAGTTTAAAGGGGCAGGTAACAAAAAAATCAGAGCGCTTCCTCCTTTAGTCAGTATGGAGGGGTTTAGATGCATGTGGAATTAGCACAACATTTGTTTTCAGGATGTTATATCGTGGCCAAACTAAACATCAACCCAGAACAACTTGGCCAGGATCGTGAGTCATTGCCTAATGAATCAGGTCCTTGCTGCATTCAGCTTGCCGGAGGAAGCACTTCAATCGAGCTCCCCGCCATCTCTGGTGATGGACGGAAGATATAAGCAGGTTGCATCACAAACGCCAGGGATATTCACTAGACAATTCGCTTCCTATTACCTGGCTCCAAACCAGGTCATTCGCATCACGGATGCAGGCTTGTAACAGGCTCTTTACACAGTGAAACTGCCCAGTGACCATTTCCTGCACAGGCCAAATTGGAGGGACAAACGGGCAAGAGAAGCCAAGAACTTCACTGCTGTACAGGGCTCAGTGGCATTTGCTGCTGACCGAAGAGCCCAGTAGACCAACAGCCTCTGTGTATCCACCCGGCAGGTACGACAGCTCTTCAGACCCCTGTTTGACTACTGGAGCTAAACATCTCGGTGAGCAAGAAAACTCCTGTGCATCATTTCCCTGCCTTTTATCAACCTTGTCTTGTCAGGGAAAGAGCTGGGTGGCTTCTGCACTTCAGCCAGGTTCAGGAGAGCCCTCCCAAGATCAGGGGTAGTGGGAACAAGAGCAGGAAGGCACCTCCAAGGGCGAAAACCCGCTGTTCCAAATACAACCAGATTTCTTTTTACCCATGTTAATACAAGCCCTAGGATTTGTCCTCTGCTGAAGGAAACTGAGCTTGTTTCAGCATTCCCCATTTGCTGTGTCTGGACTTTCCTCCTAATGGGAATGCTAGCTACAGCTGAGTGCAGCTGCATTTCGCCTCCCCCTACCCCAGTCCAAGCTGGGTCCCCTGACCTGCAGTGACAGCAGACACCTATGATAGGTTATTTTTTAGCCCTCTCCCAGCTGGGGGGGGGGGGGGGGGGTTCACCTCTTTACTAGGACTGGTAAAGCAAAAAAATATTTTTTTGGAGAATTGGATCTGCCTCCCCTACCAGCCTTGTCCTTCGGAGCAGAGTTGCTCCCAGCCAGGGTGGAGAGGCAGTTTAGCTCAGAGCCCAGTAGAAGTGGAATCAATTTTGTCAGGTTCTCTGCTCCCTTCCCCCTCCTCTGCACGAACCCAAAGAGCTGCCTGTCGGTGCGTTTGGCCTGTTTCTAGTCTTCTCTGAATGTTATTCTTTCATCCCAATTTATGGTATCCTGTGGGACCAGGAGGAATGCAAAGTGGCAGCAGCAGCAGCAGCAGCATTCCTGCTTTGTCACTTCTGGAGCAGGAAAGGAAACAAAGGTACAGGCTGCAGGACTTGGCTTCAATAGCTTGAATAGGCTGGTAAAGAAGTGTGAGGAAAGAGAAGGGCTGCTCGGTGGCTGTGAGCCAGAGATCCTCAACCTTGCAGAGGTGTTTGAAGGGCAAAGAGCTTCCCAGAAACATGAAATAATTGCAGGGCAGCAGCCCGGTCCAGCACATCCCAGACAGCTCTCTGCTTTCCATACACATGAAGCCGCCACCTATTTTCTGTCTCAAATGACTTCTGTTAGAGATGAAGGAGAAAAACGAAATCTAGAAGCTGCCACAGTGAAGTCCTGGGGAGAGAGCACACCCAATGCAAGCAGCTCTTAGAAAACACGTGAGCCATTGGATTCCTTGCACAAGGAGAGTCTTAGAAATGTAAGGATGCGGGCCACAAAAAGCCATGCCACAGCCTCGTAGCTGTGTTCTTCCCAGGTGCTTGTACACAGCACCCTATAAACATTGCAACATGGCGTCTGGATTAGAGATGAAGCCATTCTGGGCTCTGACCCCAATACCCCTGGGAGTGCTGGGGTGGTTTGGGGTCTTCACCATTTTGGTTTTGGGTTGGCTTCAAGACTGGAAGGGACTTCTGTGTCTGGACAGGCTGCAAACATATGATCCAAGGAGATTTCTTCCACTGGGACCACAGCTTGAGAGCCTGCTCATGTGCCCTTGATGCTGTAGGATGCAGGGCCTGACTCAGCCTCCAGCCAGGACCATAAACCTATTACAATGTGATATGTACTTCCTTGGACAACTCTTTCCCAGGAGATCCTATTCTGTGGCTCTGTCCAACTTTCTGTCCTCTCTCTGCCCCTTCTGGCTGTTAGGGGAGGTCTTGGCAAGATACATGGCCTGGACTCGATGGGCAAGGAGGCCCCTTTCATTCCTATGTTTTTACTTTCACAGCCTCTGCTTCCATGTATCAGACTTGGTGGGGAGCACATGTTCCTATGTGCAAGGCCCCTTCCTTCTGGGAACTCCACTCAAATAGTGCCCTGTGAAAAATCCTCCTGGAAGCACCTGTAGACTTAGGGCCCAAGGTTTAGAATTGCTCCTCCAGCCCCCAGTGGGTTGCACCTGATTAGTTATGGGTACGCATAGCTGCTCACATCCAGGTCCGAACGCAGTTTTATTTAACTTATGTGCACAGAGATTTCTGTCTGCAAGCAGCATAGGCATACTCTGAGATAGGCTTTTCCCAGCAGGTAGTCTATGAGTTTGGACTATGAGCTGTGTTTTGCAGACCAAAACTCCCCCTTTACTCTGATTGTGCCAGCTGTGCGAGGACGTTCGATAGGCAGCATGCGGGTCACAGCTCCAAGTGCAAATGACGCCTTTGTTAATGATATCAGATGCTGTTACAGATTTAATTTGACAAGGATGTTGGGTTAAATCATGCTAGATGCTAAACAGCAGTTCACTGCTCACTTTCTCCTTCTGTCTCATTGCTGTGGGTGACTGCCAGCAACTTTACTGCACACCTTGATGGTGCCGTGTGCCTAGCGTGTTCAGTGCTGCCTGTCTGTGTGACTCAGCTGCCCTGCAGGAGAAGAGAGGGCCCATTCCAGGTACTCACCCAGGCCTGGAGATAACTGAGCCAAGATGTGTAATATGGTAAATGGGAACACTACTATAAAGGAAGGACTAAGTTGGGCCTCGCTGGGTCCTTTATGACTCCAGTTATTGTTCTGGGAATGGAGACAGAGCAGAGGAGTTTGGGCTCAATAGTCAGCCAAAGAGTTCTGGAGCTCTGTACTCAAGTCCCCTCACATTTACTAGGCGAGGGCAAATGATCCTGTAAGTCATCCTCATTGGGAGGCAAGGCAACCTCTTAAATTTACATAGCAGCTTTCAACCTGGGCAACTCCAAAGCACCTTGGGTTGTGCCCGTTCCAGTCGTGCTCCCTCACACGCCTGCCTAAGAGCAAGGCAGGACTCTGATGCCCCAGGAACACATATAAGTGTTGGAGTAGCATCCCCTTCGTTGTCCTACCTGAGCCACTTCACCCTGCGTGGTTTGTAATCCAGCTGCTCACTGCCAGCTGAGCACCTGAAGACATCTGGCATCTCTCCCAAATTCTATAGCTTATGGCAAGAGCAGCATCACTTACCTTTGCTAAGGAACTGTACCAATTACACAGGGTCAGTGCAATGGCTGTTAATGAGGTGGTGGATATAGCACCAGGCTGGGAGAGTTGGAAGGACTTCCGTTCTACTCCCAGCTCTGCCACTGATGGCTCCATGATCTGGGATGAATCACTTTACCTTTCTGTGTCTATCCCCCTCTCTCCCCATGTCTGTTGTAGCTATTTCAGTTTTAAGTTCTTTGGGGCAAGGACTAGTTACCGCTCTGACTCCGTACATCATCCGGCATAAAGGAGGTACCTTATTCTTGGGGAGCCATTGCTGGAACCGCAGTATCACTGACAATAATGGTCTTCTTTTCTTCCCATTGAACTTTTGGAAACCCAGCTTTTTTCCTCCTGGGTGTGTCACACATACATTCATTTCTGGTAACATCTTAAATCATAGCAAAACCCAGCAAAGAAAAAAGAAAAGCATAGCCTATGGCTTGATGAGTCATGCAATTATATGAATAACCACACACACAAAGAAAATGATTAAGGCAGAAGCAGTGTTCCTAATTAGATGCTGCATCCTCATTCATGGAAGGAAGGATGTGAAATCCTTTTTCTTCTGCTTGCCAGGTTTTCCTATAGGAATCACTGCTGGATTCACCTGTAGCACAGACAGGGCTGTGAAGCAAAGCTGAGGGCTGAGGTTTCGGTAAAACAGGGTGGAAACCGGATGTTCAGTTTTGGAGGAAATTCTGTGATTTCAAAATGTTTCCCTTGTGCAAGAGAATGAAAACAACCAAGAAAAGCATGAAATCTCCCATAAAATAGAACTGGAAACGACCTCTTGAGTGGGGTTTATCAGAATTTGTTCACCTTGATAAACCTGACACATTTTTTCCAGTTATTATATTATATTATATTATATATGATAGAATAGCATAGCATATCACAGAAGCAAAGCACCAAAGATCATAGCAAGGTTTCATTCTGCAAAGGTCAGGACAGAGCACTCCATTCCATTTCTTTCTGAATGAAATGTTTCCTAAGGTAACATGATTCCCTGAAATCTTTCACTTCTGAGAACTCAGCACTTTCTGATAGAGAATGTGACATCAGAGAGCTCCCAGCCAGTTCCCTGCTCCACACAGTGTCTTATGCAATAAGCATTGTCCCAGGACAAAGTGCAACACAGGGATTTAGGTGCTGGCAGTGCAGTGATGGCAGGGGTAAACACAGCAACCCTTAAGCTGCAAGTGCAATCACTTCTGCTCAGGCCTGGGCAGAAGAACCTGTTCCCTAAAGGGGCAGTGGGGATGGTATTTGTTAAAACCCAAGTGATTCTTAGTGCTTTCCAAAAAGAGTCACAGACTATTTAGCTACCATATCCCTGCAGTATCCCAGCCTTGTAAACACGAAGAGAGTTTTCCTCACAGCTGCTGGTGAGGGTAGGGGAGAGTTTTTTTGCCCCAGTTCACATTTACAGAGTGGAGGAAACAAAAGCTACATTTTTAAAGGCGTGTAAGTACCTAGGTGAGTCCTGAGATGTTGGTGTAGAATCTACTTTTCCATTTGCCATGCAAGTTAAGGCTTCTGAAAATCCCACAAGGTGCCTGCATACTATTCAAAATCTGGCCCGGAAAGACTGAGATTGACAAAGCAGGTAAAAGCTGTTACTGAACTTTGGTGAGAGTTGGGTTCCTAAACCCCCTAGACAGCTTTGAAAATCCAGGGTAGACTATAGCAGAACCAGGCATGGGAACCCAGGGTTCCTGCACCCCAATCCAGTCCATTAACATTTAGACCATCCTTCTAGTTTGATGGTAATGGGGGACCCAGCTTTAATTTCTTACCTGAAGGAGAGCGCCTTCCTTAGCAAAATGTGGTACTCTTCAGCATCAGCCTTTTCATGTCAACTAGGTTACTCTATTCGGACTTGTCTTGTAGAGCTTTAGTAGCTGCTGAAGGGGGAAAGCTTTTTCTGCCTTCTTGCTAATTATTATTAAAGAACAGTCACAAAGGAGGTTCAGTTATATGAAAATAACCAGTAAAGGACCTTGCCAAATAGACCACAGTCTAGAAATTCCTTAAAATGCTTTAAATTCCAGCCTCATCTCATTATCTTGTGACTCTCTGTGGCAACCTGAACATTAATACACAGTAGGAACAGGTATCCTAATAGACACCATGATGTCTGGCATTCTTGAAATATGTAACTAGGCAGGCAGTATGGGATTCACATGCTTCCTAGGTACATTAAAGCAACAAATACTGAATAAATCTTGGCTTTCATGTGTGTAAGCCTGGCCCTTAGCATGTCACCCAGCTCAGTGTTTATAGAGGTTGAAAAGTAAATGAAAACTAATGGAACTGCTCTGAAGGAACATCATTAGGACTTGCCCTTGTATATCAACATGCAACTCCCACCGGTCTCAGCAACAGTCATTAATTACCAGGCCAGATTTCACTTGTATTTACTTTAGTGAAACCTCACTGAAGTTATTGGGATTGAGCTGATGTAAAAGGGGGGAGAGAATTAGGCCTGGTGCAAGGGGATGTAAACATCCCCAAAGGAAACCAGAACATTCACAAAAACAAACCTAATTCGGGCTTGAGTTTGGTTTGTGTTTTTCTCTTTTTAATCCAGGAAGAACAAGGGGAGCAGAAGGGGAAAAGAAAGGGCATTTAGATCCCAGTCTAAATGCAGCCTGCTCTGAGATCTCTCATGTAAGACATTTGTTTCTCCTGGCAAGAGGAAGAAAAAACCTTTCTAGATGTCCTCGAAGATCTACTCTGTATCTGCAGTAACAGGGAAGCAGGTGTGCATTTTTAAAGAGCAGTTGTTATTTTAACACAGCGGAAAGTTGGGGCTTTTTTTGCCTTGAGACTTAGTGGTTAGAAGATGTTGTCCCTGGGGAGATGACTCTTAAGCTAGCAAGGCATGCGCACGCCCTTTTTCTGGTGCTCAGTGGTGCTTAGATAATTTTTGTGTTGCCTCATGTTACATCTTGCACACTTCCTGGTGCTGTCTGTATCTTCAAGTGATGCAGCAGGTTTCAACAGGCCCCCTGAGTTAACCCTGGTGTGCTGCTAGTGCAGGACATGCGTGCTCCAGAGAGACACTTGCTGCATTTTATGTGGCATCCCAGCATAGACAACAGCCAACTGGAGCCACAGGCAATGGGGCTCAGAGACGGAGCCTGCATGGGCTTAGAGCCTAGGCCTAAAGCAGTAAGCTGTCCTGGAGGCAGCCAGTCATTCTTTACAGCCCCATTACTCATTGCAGCTATGCTTTGTTGCAGCTAACTCAGTCCATACTGAAACAGGTTCGATTGATGCAAAGGGAGGACAGGCCAAAAAGGGACAAGTCGGGTTGGAAACCTGGCACAGACAAGACTGATTGACTTTGAGCAAGCCCCATAACCTCCTTGGGCCAAACTCCTGCCTGGTGAGTTTGGCCCAAGGAGGTTATGGGGCTTGCCCAAAGTTGGTCAGTCTTGCCTGTGCCAGGCTTCCAACCTGACATAACTACACAGTAGCCTAATAACACTGTTAAGTAGTGTGCTAGGCAAAAAACGTGCTAATATGCTGCTGAACAGTAGCATTAGGCTACTGTGCAGTAAGTGTAACCGTGCACCAGCTCTACTGTGTAGTAGCGCACATTACTGCGCATTGATTTAGTACTCGGTGAATCAAATACTAAACTTCATGCACAGTAGCTGTGGCACATTAATGAATGTGTAGATGTGCCACAGCTCTTCTGTGCCCTGGTCTGAAGTGGGGAATCACAGAACAGAAAATAAACTTGTATTTCTTGTCTCTTATGACCCATTGGGTGGAGAACCCACATTTCCTAGAGGCACCTAGAGGCCCCATTTGGACATTTGGGCAGGGCAAGGAAGTTATTACCTTTTGTCCACCAGGGACCGACTCTGCATTGCTCAGTGAAGATTTGCACACCTAGCACCACTTGTACACTGTTATTATTCCAGGAGTACAGGTTGTAGCTGTGTTGGTCTAAGGGTGTGGGCAGACAGGGTTCTTTGGGTAAATCCGGTATCTTTTATTAGACCAACTCCATTGATTTCATTATATCCCTCCTGATTTGGGCTGTTCTAAGGAGGTCTAAGGAATCGTGGCCCTTCAGAGTATGCCTCCTGTGAAAATGGCAGCCAGTGACCCCCAGAGAGGGATTAGTTAAAGCATTGGGAGACCAGGGTTCATTAATTAAAGTTTAGGAAGAAGGAATGCCTCAGGGTCACCCTGGGGTCACTACTGAAAAAAGCTGAGCACTGAAGAAGTGGAAAGCTTATTTGATCAGCTGGGTTGCACTGGGGCAGAACGGCTCTTCACTCCCTGCCATGGGTTTCCACCCTCATTTCTGAAGTCTCATGCAGCTGGTGCAGGCTAGACTCTCCTGCTAGTCGCATGTTGAGTTGTTGGGCTCAATGTGCGACTAGCTGGGAGAAATGTAATAGCTTGCTGTATACAGAAGGTCAGGCTAGACAAGGGAATGGTCCTTAGCTTTGAATAGGGACCACTAATCAATAATCCATTAACAAAAGGGGCCGTGTGTGTGCCAGGGCGGAGCAGTGACCCATCTCAGGAACCTGGTCAAGTAATATGAGGCAAAGGTAGTGGAGAATGACTTACTGTCCATTAGTCTGTTACCTGCAACAGGGCTTATTTTAAACTGGGATCTGCATGTGAACTTTTCAATAGGATGGATGCCTCTGCAATTAAGGGACTTGTTAATGAAAAAGACAGACTACTATCTCGCTGGCTTGACAATGGGGCATTGCTCCTGCTGTCACTCAAGTGGAGGTGGGGGTAGGATTCAAGGGCCATAACACTGATGGAGGTTGGCTCTGACTGCATTTCGTGGCATTTAAACTGAAGGGACTAATGGTTTTGGCCTGCGAAGGACAGGGCAGCAGATGGGTGCTTCCCAAGGGTTTCTTCATGTAGAGCCTTCATCAGTGTTCACTGTTGAATCCAAATCTGCCCAAGTCCCTTTGCTATTCCAGTTCTGCAGCATCACACAGCTCTGCACTGCAGTTGCATTTTGACCTGCTGCAGTGCTTCCCTTTCTGTGCCGCATCACATCTTTTCCAAGTCTAATTTACCCCTGGTTTGAGATGGTCGTGATCACTCAGGGCTTGAAGTCCAGAGTTTCTGCCAAGGGGAAGGAAAGGTCACCATGGTGATAAACTAGTGCACACAGGTAAGGGTCTTGAATGTGTGTTTGCAAGCAAATGTCGAAGCAGGCCTAAAACATTACTTCCCAGAGGAGCTAGACTGAGCCCTTCTTCTTGCTTACAAAGAAATTGTGGAGTATCTTTGACAACAAGGAACCTTTAGAAGAGATGTGCTGCAAGGAAGGTGCTGCATTAGGTACAGCCTAGGGGATGGAAAACTACAGTAAGCCCCAAGAGACGTGGCTTCCATTCCCATCTCTGCCACTGACTTTCAAGGTGACCTCAGGCAAATCACTTCACCTCTTTGGGCCTCAATTGCACCATTTGTAAAATAAGGCTAATGAGACCAACGTGTTCAGTAAAGCACTTTGATGATGAAAAGAGCCATGTGGACCTACATCTCCAGGGAATGCCTTCCTCCATTTGCCCACAGAACCAAGATAGCTTGGCATATAGCAAGCTATACTTCCACTACCCACTGTCTTACCAATGTTCCCTGATCCTGACTTGGAGAAATTACCTTTCAGGCAAACAGGGAGCTCAGTCTTCAGGTCCCATTCAAGCCCTGGTCTCTGTCCTGATGGTCTGGGATGCACTGGGAATTAGACTGAAATTCCCAAACTCATTTCCCACAGGTCACTTGACAGCCATTAGAATAGGTGATAATGCTTGGCTGCTGGCTCTGACCTGGACTAGGAACCATTAACTCTCTCTTTGGGGCATCCAGTTCTGCAAAAGCCGGGTTCTGCTGTTTGAACTCAAATCCTAGTGCTTCAGGGTTGGGAAAGAGTAACAGCGAAAGCTTGGAGGTGGAATTATAATAAAGCATTAAAGGGTTAGTTGTCAGGCCAGGCCTCTCTTGGTCTGCTACAGCCTGTTCCATGTTCACGTTGTTGGCAACTAAACCGGTGCCCTAACCTGGGCTAGCCTGGGTGAGGAGGTGTGTGGACACGAAGCAAGCCTAAAAACAAGACCTGTCAAAGGGCAGATAAGCTCCCTGCGAGGCAACAATGGCCATCCATACCTGGCGAGGAGATGAGCGCTGCCAGGTCACTGTGCCCAAAGAATCACCAATGATGCAAAGCAGCTCAACTGAGGAGGGTTGCTACAGCATCTAAGGTGCCCCAATGGACGCAGCGGCCTCAGAATGGACTGAACAACTGATTAAAGGGTTAACGCATAGGAGTAAGAAGGTGGCTGTTTCTCTTCTTCAAATACCTTGCTTTTTATGCAAGACCACATAGCAGGGAATACATTTTCACAGACTGACATATGAACAGATGAGAAGGAGCTGTCACATGGTTGAATGGGTAGAAGGATGTCCAGATGCAAAGCCGATGAAGCGGGGAAGTGTTACGCAGCAGCGCAGGGTGCTAGTGCCCCTAGGCATGTGCCAATGGCACCCCCTTCCCATTGGCGCCCGGCTCCATGGGGCCCCCCAAAGTGCGTGGCCTGGCGCGGTCACCCCAATTCACCCTACCCAAGTGATGACTCTGGTTGGAAGGGACCTGAGGAAGTCACCTAGTCCACCCCCCTGCTCAATGCAGGACCATCTCCAATTAGATCACCCCAGCCAAGGCTTTGTCTAGCCAGGTCTTAAAAACCTCCAAGGATGGAGAGTCCATCACCTCTCTGGGTAACCTGTTCCAGTGCCTTATTACCTGCCTAATGAGAAATTCTTCCTAATATCTAACCTAAACTCCCCTTGCTGCAACTTGAGCCCATTGCTCCTTGTTCTGTCATCTGTCCCCACTGAGAACAGCCCAGCTCCATCCTCTTTGGACACCCCCCCCCCACCAGGGAGTTGAAGGATGCTTGAAATGGACTTGAGAAAAAAACATAGAGAGTATAAAAGATGGAAGATTCCTGGAACTGAACATACATCAGGCAGAGCTCTGCAAAAACCATTTCAGGACACAAGGGCTGAGCCAGACAAGATCCTTACCGTTCTAAGGGATCTAGTCTGTAGTGAGCGTGCAGCAAAGAGTGTTTTCGATCACACTCAGTGGAGAGGGGAGTTTGGGTGTAGTTATATGGGAGACATAAATTGGACTGAATGAAACATGGCGTTTTTCCTGCTCTGCGATCTAATCTCAGCTGACTCAGTCACACTGCTGACCTATTTTATTTACTATCTTGGTGCTAAATCCTGAAGGAAATGGTCAGGGAAAACTGCCTCTTGGCCTCGAAGGGAGTGTGCATGGCTAAAAGTAGAGCAATCTGGACTTTTAACCTGCCAGTGGAGCTCTGTGGAAACTGAAGTTTCCATGTGCAGAATTTTGCTTTTCCAATTTGGCATTTTATTTCACTCTGAAAATAAAGTTGGAAATGTGACATAGAGGGTCATACCCAGAGAATGGTGGTGGATGGGTCGGTATCAGCCTGGAAGGATGTGGGCAGTGGGGTCCTGCAGGGCTCAGTCCTTGAACCGATACTCTTCAAGGTCTTCATCAGTGACTTGGATGAGGGGGTGAAGTGTACTCTGTCCAAGTTTGCGGACGATACAAAACTGTGGGGAGAAGTGGACACTCTGGAGGGCAGGGAACAACTACAGGCAGACCTGGACAGGTTGGACAAATGGGCAGAAAACAATAGAATGTGATTTAACAAGGAGAAATGCAAAGTGCTGCACCTAAGGAGGAAAAATGTCCAGCACACCTACTGGCTAGGAAAGGACCTGCTTGGTAGCATGGAAGCAGAAAGGGACCTCAGAGTCCTAGGGGACTCCAAGATGAACATGAGTCGTCAGTATGATGAAGTCATCAGAAAAGCTATCTGCACTTTATCATGCATCAGCAGATGCATGACAAACAGAACCAAGGAGGTGATACTTCCCCACTATGTGGCGCTGGTCAGACTGCAGTTGGAGTACTGCGTGCAGTTTTGGGCGCCACACTTCAAGAGGGATGTGGATAACCTGGAGAGGATCCAGAGAAGGGCCACTCATATGGTTAAGGGCTTGCAGGCCAAGCCTTATAAGGAGAGACTAGGGCACATGGACCTCTTCAGCCTTTGCAAGAGAAGGTTGAGAGGCGACCTTGTGGCTGCCTATAAATTCATCATGAGGGCACAGAAGGGAATTGGTGAGGCTCTACTAACCAAGGCGCCCCTGGGGGTCACAAGAAATAGTGGCCATAAGCTAGCAGAGAGCAGATTTAGACTGGACATTAGGAGGAACTTCTTCACAGTTAGAGTGGCCAAGGTCTGGAATGGGCTCCCATGGGAGGTGGTGCTCTCCCCTACCCTGGGGGGCTTCAAGAGGAGGTTGGATGGGCATCTGGCTGGGGTCATCTGAACCCAGCACTCTTTCCTGCCTATGCAGGGCGTCGGACTCGATGATCTATTGAGGTCCCTTCTGACCCTGACATCTATGAATCTATGAATCTATTTCTGTGGGAATGACAATTCTTGCAAAATTCCATTTCAGAGGACACAAAGCTGCATTTTCCATGCGTTTCTGCCCATCAAGGAAGCCAGACAACCCAGGTGAATGGGAGAGTTAGGTAGACCACCTACGCTAGAGACCTGGCACTTGGAGCAGACTACCTAAGAAGACATAGATCCTGTGAGCCAACCTGCCCAGTCAACTAGATTGGGGGAAAGGCAGCAGGCTGCCGTAGAGAGGTTAGGAGCCAGCAGAGCCTAACTTTTCTCAAAAGTTGAAGCAACATAGAAGTGTTTGTCTGTCTAGGAATTAGTGTACTCTGATGAAAAACCTTCCCTTAGAGAATTCCCAACCTTCCTGAGAGAGATCCTCCACTTTGTCCAGAGGCTTGATCCAGGGGTGAGTTAGTTTGGGTGCTTCATGGAGGTCAGAATAGACAATCCTCATGGTCTCTACTGGCCTTAAAACCTGTAGATGTGCAGTCGGTTGGAGTTTTGTCATGGATTTGAATGGTTTTCCCTAGGTCGGTATTTTCCTTGAGGCCTCGCACTCTTTTCCGAGCCATGATGTGACTCGAGGTCACTGCTGCTTAACTGAGCTCTGCGCAGGGCTAGATAACCTGGGCTGGAGAAAGCCTGGTCGGCGCTGGTGGTATGAATGAAACAATCCTGACAGAAGAAGTGCAATGCTGGGAAGTTATTCAAAGCCAGACACTAGGCTGGTGAGGCCAGGCTTTGGCTCAGGGCAGGGAAATCTCGCCTAGCAGGAAGAAGGGTGGCCACCCAGCCAGGCAGCACACAGGGCTAGTGTTGCGGCTCACAACTAAGTCCCTTGTGGAGATCACAAAAGGGGATATTGTCTGGAGGCCTCAAGCATATCAGTGACCCTGCGTGGCCGCTAGCAGCCAACGAGTTAAAAATTTACAAACGAGGCTGGACACAGGCCAAAATCGTTGCAAACAGACAATCTGTCTAGAGAATGGGCCTGCGCCATCAGCTGAATGGGAACAACTGGGGTGTGTGCGTCTGCCCTCTCTGTCCATGGGAAGAGGTGATATCTGTCACAGCTGGTGGCTGGCATTCTGGCAGGGTTTTGCTGAGACATTTATCACTAGCCTAGCCTTAAAACCGAGGCTGCTGCTGCTGGCCCAGTCTCTCCCAATCTCTCACTCTTTCTTCTAACCCGGCAGATAATGACAGTGGCCAGGCAGTCGGAGGCTGCAGTTTAGAGGCAATAGGGAATGTAAAGGCCTAATCCCCCATGTGTTGGAGCAAAGGGCACTCAGTAAAATCATGCACTTTTCTGGACTGCTCTAGGCTGCCTACCCTACCTAATTTCTGGATTTAGGGACTCACTGGGTGGCCAGGACAGCACAGACATACTGGGCGCGTCTACATGTTCATTAATGCGCCTTAGGTACCACACATCTAGTTTAGTACTTGCTTAATAAAGTACTTAGTAACTTGAGTTACTGCACAGTAGCACCAGTGCACAGTTTTTTCGTGACACTAGCCTAATAACACTGCACAGTAGGCGATTAGCACAGTTTTTAACCACTGGTCTACTGCGCACTATTGGGCTAATGCTCAGTAAATGTCTCATGTAGACGTGCCCACTGTAGACTTAGCCTCAATCACCCCTAGTCCCCACGGCACCTCACTTCTGACCTGGAGCACCTCCTGTTACTCCGACGTGGTCCCTCCCCTCACAGCTCTGCCCTTGAAATGCCTGTGTCTTCCCGTCCCAGGCCGCGCGTGAACAGGCTCTGCCAAACTCTGAGTGATGGGAGAAGTGGAGCAGGGAGGAAGAGGAGGCTTGCAGCGCAGCAATAGCTATAATAGACTAAACAGAGTATTATGCACACATGCAATCCAGCTCCCCCAGGTTCTTGAGACAAAAGGCCAGGGGAATTTGGTTTGCTCTTCCTAATGCCCCCAAAATGACTTTCTTTCCCCCAGAAAGCATTTTTTTCTCTTAATTGCCTGAACATTAGCATGCAAGGCAGCATTGGTCTAAAATAGAATGCAGGGCTGGGAAATGTTTGGTAAAGAGAGGGCTGTTCTTTGCCCAAAGACATGTTTAAACCCCATGGATGTCAGCTGATGCTGAGAGACAGAGAGATTCCACAGTGGGTATTTTTGTGCCATGAGATTTATTACTAAAAATGGGGGCCAGGGGCCAAAAATGTGACGGGGCATTGCCAAGCTGAAGTAAACGTTGTTCCAGGAAGGTCCTGCCCACTTTCATGTTGGAGCTGCCTAAAACTGTGAAAGCAGAGAGAATTTGAAAAATCTGACTGAAAAATCAGAGGCATATTACAGAGTTGTTACGTTTCTGCGGCCCTGGTGTGTTTTGCGTTTCACTCAGTGCACTGACTGTAGCCAGCTCTCATTTTCAGAGGCCCAGTTTATTTTTAGGTTCATCGATTGGAGAGTTTTTTTACTCAATTGGTAACTACTTCTGGTAAGTAGCTCTCTTTGCTCCACAAGTTTAGTGCCCGCTTCCTCTTTTAAAGAGATCATTTTCATTTACAATGGGGTTAAACAAAAGTACTGGTTCTACCTGTTTAGCCTAGACCTTATCTGTGTCGACATAAAGAAGAACATTTTGTGCTTGAAGGCTTGCCTGACATCTCTTCCAACTATGCAGCTGGTCCATTAAGAGATGTTACCCAATAAACCCTGCTTCTTACATAGTCCCTGGACCAGCACAGCTATAGCACTGCCACTCTAGTTACTTTCCCATTCTAGCTTTCATATTAGCTAGATTTACCTGGATTTGAATATCCAAAATTGCTGGGGGTCGTCTTCCTCTCCACCATACAAGAAGGCGAGGACATTTCCTCCTCAATTTGTTTGAACTGACACTTAAAAATAAACAGACGGTGAAAATATTCCTGTTCATAGCAACTTTGCAGACGTGCAGTTTAACCTGCTGAGACTTTGAGAAGTAAACATTTTCCGGATATTGTCTAGGTCTGGCCTTAGATGCTCAGCTGTGATGAATAGGACTGCGTTGCGGATGACATTTACACTGTGCTCCAATTTATTAGGCTGGGCGCCTCTCACACTGAGCTCCACATTGCTCTTTAATGTTAACCGAGGCTCATGGAGCCAGAATGCAGAAAGCTTTCAGTGCTTCGCTGCTTCCGCTCCAATGTGCTTTCACCCTGTGATCTCAAATAATTTGTATGATTAGACACCCAGGGGTGCAGGCCTAGTAGCACGTGTCATTTGAACCCTGATCTTCTCCATCTCTGGGCACATTGCTGGGTCTCATTTACCCTGAAAGGCTGCTAGTATCTTTGCTGTGACTGGTTTCAGAAAGAAATGTCTTTGCTCTGGCTCCCATTCAGCCATCCAGCTTGACTCAGCAAAACACAAGTATATAAGCAAGCATGTGCTTAACCCTCCACCTTCTTCTGCGGGACTGAAGCACAAGCCTCTGCCTGAGGGCTTTGCTGAATACGGATGGGCTAAAACTAGTGGTCAAATGCTTGGCTGAATTGGGGCCTATTTCCTTTCATGTTTTTAATTAAAGAATTTAAAAGGCACCCGTCTCATTAGGCCTTTAAGTGGATCTCTCAGCTTTCTTGTGGAGTAACTTCTGCAGCAAGGGGATAAGGCCAAGGACTGGGTGTTACCACTGCTGCATTTCCCCCTCTTGTTTGCCACTGAACTGCTCTTTGAGTATATCCACATTGCTTCAGCGCCCTGCCTCCGTTTTCCCATCTGTAACGTGGGGGACAACAGTGCTTTGCCTACGTAATGGGAGGCCAAGTGTTATGAAGCCTGATTACTTCCTGGAAATATTTTCTCTTCCAAGTCTCCTTCACTGAAGGCTCTTAAATGTATCATGGCATTGCCTTAGGGATTTGACAGGGCTTTAGAAAAGCTATAGCATTGCGGCTGATCCGTGCTGGAGAGCTCAGCCAAAGCAAATGGAGCATCAGCCTGGTGGGTGGACCCAGCACACGCATGCATGCGCCTCAGTGGGATACAGCAGCCAGCAGGGTGGTTGGGCACAGTACATATGGGACATGGGGACTGCAGCAATGACTCATTGCAAAGCATCTGTATCCACCTGCCTTGGCGCATACCCGTCTGTCTCTGTCCTTCGTACGCAGCCAGCTTTCTCTCCATGTTCCTAGAGCCACGATGATGCTGTCCCTGGCTGGCACGGTCAAGCAAGGACTGATAAACAGGCTCAACCTCAGGCCTGACAAGTGTGACAGCAACTCAGTCAGCAGTGCTGTTTTGCATTCATTGAAGGCAGCATGTTTCATCCAAGGTGCTTCTTTTACAAACCTTAATGAAGGCTCACAGCCGGTAGGACAGGTAGGAATTGTGATTCCCCTTTCACAGAAAGCATAGAGCAAGCACAAGGGCTTAAACGAGCTGGCTGCATTCATGCACCCAGATACAGAGCCCAGAAACACAGGTTGCAAGTCCTCTGATGTAACCAGCAGCCACACCAGGGCTCTCTGCGACTGAGTTTACTTTGGTAGATGCCATACAACACTACACTTCACTTCACGCCCCACTGGAGCCCTGCTTTAAAGACATAAGTGTTGCTTAATAGTACCCTCAGTACTTGTATGACTGTCACCCTGATGTTCAGGTGACTAAAAACACACTGGATGTTGTGAGAGCAAGTTAGGCAAACACTTGTCTAGGATGATTTAGACAGCAATGGTCCTGCCTTGAGCAGGGCTGGACTAGATGACCTCCAGAGCTCTCTTTCAGCCCTATTTCTCTTGGATTCTGTGATAATTATGTACTGATAATTTATAACTTGGCGGGGGGCGATCCCCACTGCCTCCTGCTGCCACACGCCACGTGGGGGCTTCTGCATGAGTCCCTGAAGCCCCGAGGCCGCTGCAGGAGCAGTGAGTCCTGGGGCTTTTCTTGAGGATTTTTTTCTTAAAAAAAATCTGACCCAGGCAGAGCGCCCATGGCGGGGCTGGGGGAGCAGGCAGAGGATGGGGGAGGGCAGGGGTCCCCCCATGGTCCCCTTCTGTCTCCCCCGCCCCTAATACTTATCAGTTCGGAGTGCCTGCGGTTTCCTGCTGCTGCTGCCACTGGGGGCTACCCGAATCATCACAGCTCTGAATCTTTTCTGAAGATTCGGAGAGCTTTGAATCGATTCGGACCTTTAAATTGGTCTCCTGATTTGATTCAGAATCAGAGATTCGGCCGCTGAATCAGGCTGAATCTCCTCCGAATCGAATCACCACCCGAAGCTTTGCACAGCCCTACCAAACATACCTGCCACTGAACCAGGGACATCCAATGCTGTGAACAAAGTGCTGGAACTAAGGAAACAAAACTGACTTGTATCTTCCAGGGATCAGACACATAACGTACATCACCTGTGGGTTATACTGACCTAATACAGGGCCACGACACTCTCTGCTTTGACACAATGGATATATATATGTGTGGGGACACAGAAGCAAGAAAACACACAATGGTGGAGCTTAGCATAAAGGTTTTTATTATTGTCACCATCAATGATGAGTCTGGGGTGGCTATGGTGTACTTGCAGAGTGTTGAGCTGCAGCAGATCACCCCAACAAGGAAAAAGAGCAGACAGCAGTGGATCAGTGGTCAGAGTAAAGGTTATGTGGTTGTTTATCACATAGGGCTGCAATGCCCCACATAGTTCCCACCCCTATGGAAGCTGTGGGTAAATCCTAGATCTGCTTTGCTCTTCCCATGCAAAGGAGCGTCCACCTTAAGGGCTCTTTTGCAGACCAGCCAGCTGGACTACAGCATGATAAATGGAGAGTTCATTCTTGGAAAGCTTCTCATTCCTTCCTGCTCTGGAGGGAGTTGCTTTCCTCCCCAAGCCCTTCCCATTCCTTCTGCATTAGCTGTCTGAGCCTGCCCGAAGCTGTCTGTGGACAGCAGGGCTGTCACAACGGGAGCCCTGCTGGGTGTCTATGTGTGTCTGTGCGTAAACAGCCCCACAGGGGTTATTTTTTTACCTTAAGCTTTTGTTTAAATTTCCCTCTATGATTTACTACCAGCCCTCGGGCTCTTGCAGTTTCCTTGGGTTTCTGGTTTCTGGAAGGGGAGCACAGTGAATGCCAATGGCATTTTCCCACCCTGCTTGCAAATGTTTGTGCTGGGCTGTCTTGCTTGGGGTCAGCAAGGTTAAGGGCTCAAGATAAATTTTCCTGGAACCTTCTTTTTGGCTGGGAAAAGTGATGGATTCCAGGATGCATACTGTCTGTATGGGGGTCGGATGAACATGTGTAACGCAGCAGCATTCAACTGGGAGAGGCAAAACACAGGTTCCTTCTGATCTATGCAACCCTGGGCATTCACAGCAGAGAAGGGTGCCCTTCTGCTTGACAAGTGGTCGAGGCACAGAGGAGGCCAGCTAGAAATCTGCAGGCTTCCAAGACACGTTGCTGGCTACGGCCATCCACCTCTTGGTTAATTTACCACTTGGTTGCTTGCAAGGCCAGGCGAGAATGACATCGCTACTGCCTTCAGATGCATCTTCCAATGAATGGTGTTAG
Organism: Crocodylus porosus; assembly: GCF_001723895.1. Lineage (NCBI taxonomy): Eukaryota > Metazoa > Chordata > Crocodylia > Crocodylidae > Crocodylus > Crocodylus porosus. The sequence continues at coordinate 15,926,101 of NW_017728926.1, forward strand.
CAGTGCTCTGCTTAACGACTGGAATAACTCCACTGATTAATTTTGGGAAAAATTTGCTGTGTTTCCTCCTTATTTCTCATGCATATCTGTAGATCAGGTGCTGAGAAACCTCCTCCCTTCATTCAGGAAAATCACGCGACTCGGTTTGTACCATGTGACCAAAGGCTTGTTTTCCATCAAACCAGAGAGAGAGAAGAGTCTAAGTAACCTGCATGTGCTCCAGTCTGTCATTAATTTCTTGAGCAGCCACCCTTTGCCAAGTGTAAATTCCAATTCCTGTTGCTATATGTACAGGCCACTTCATTTTCCCCTAGAGCATGAGGTTAGCAATCATGGGTATTGCACATATACATGATATAATATATATACACATTATGTATAATATATGCATTATAAATATTATACATGTATATATATGCCTGTATATTATATAGAGATATATATGTATGATATATGTATGTGTGTGTGTGTATATATATGTATGTGTGTATATATATACACACATACACATATAAGCATATATATATAAAGCTTGCTAAAAATTTTTTCGAACTGTTTAAGTTAGTTTAATAAAAGATATCAGATTCACCCAAAGAACCTTGTCTGCCTATGTCCTTAGACCAACACAGCTACAACCTATACCCCTGCATGTATCTATATATACATATATCTATGTATCTACATATATACACATATATCATACACATATGCAGTATATCTATCTATCTATCCACATAGACTAGAGTCACTCTTCTTGTGTTGCTGTGCCTAAGATTGGTCCTTGGTGTGGCATATTTGTGCAGTCTATTCAGACAGGATGAGAGCACTGTGCCTTGGCTATGTAATTAGCTCTCTGCTGGGGTGTTGTGTCTGCTGTTGGTGCCTTTTTGTATCCAGAAGGCAAGGAGCTGAATGGCCCCTGCAGCTTCACTCATGTAGCAGTGGCTGTGGGAAATGTACTAATCCTGATTTAATCACGGGGAAGAAAATGAGTAATAAATGTCACAGCTTCTAGCTCCTTTGAGGTGATAATCAGGTGCCTATTACAGACTTCAGGAATTTGGGCAGGAAGCGGGGATGCTGGTAACACACCTCTCACCCTACACGTGTACCGACCTTTGCATGGTAAGCTCAGGCAAGCAAGTCTCCTGCTTTAAAGACAATCCACAGGTCCCCGCTGGGGTCAGGAGGAAACCTGCATCACACAGTCAGCCACGTGCACGTGGGAATTTCACCTTCATATAAAGGACTGGCCACTGCCAGAATCACAATACACGACTTTGTCCCCTGATGTAGCAAACTCCATAGGCATTTGTGTTACTAAATAGATTCACACCTAGTCTGAACTGGCGCAGCAGCTCACAATCCAGATGGGCAGTTAAACCGGGCGCTTTCTTGCTCCGGAGGAAAGGCTGATTTGCCTGTCAGCACTAAGAGTTTGCTAATGCATTTCTGTAACAAGCATTAAGTGGACTTGCTAGAACACTTTTGATCTAATGATGGGGAAAGGCTATATGCAGTGTCACGAGCTGCCCCCTGAGAAGCAGAGATTTTACAGGTGGAGACGCAGGCAGGGAGCAGGTAAATGAATTACCCAAGATCCTGAGGCCCAGACTCCTGCTCGCTTTTTAGCATATGTAAGACCCCACCCTTGGAATAAGGCATGGTGACCCCAGGTGCAAGGAGACTCCCCTCTGGAGCTGTAAGCTCAGCAAGCATATACTTTGCCAAAGCGCCGGATAACCATTTATATTTCCTTTGTGTGTGAATGCTGCAGCCAGCAGGGACTTCAGGAAGAGCTCTCTCCCTCCTCATAGCAGTAACACAAGGCTAGGAGCCATCAGCGAGGGGCAGAGGTTCCTGGGGAAGCTGCATTCCTGAGGTTTCCAGAAAGCAAACTCAAATCCCACAGAAGCCTATGTCTGTCCATCGGCGTGGGCGAGGGGCAGCCGCTCTGCGTTGGGATGGAAGGTGTGTGTGGAAATGTGGTGGCGGGGAGAAGGAAGGATGGGGGAATCTGTGTCCGATCTCCCTGCCGAGGACAGATGGTCTTCAGAGAGCATCCAAGGAGGAAATCCAGACCAGACAGGCAAAAGTTCAGGACAAGCTGGCTGGCTGCCTGGCAGGGATCAGAGAGTGCAGCGTTCGCTGAGATAAAGGCCTCTCGTTAGGGCCCCGATGTCCTGAGGGTGCCAGCGCTGCTGAGGCTGACGTGCTCCCTAGGGAGGCAGGTCGGGTGCCACAATCCTGGCATTATTCCCTCTGTTATCACTGGCTTGCATATGGGATTGTTTCCTTAGGCCTATGAGAGGAAACATCTATTTCCAATGCCCTCTTGAACCTAGCGCAGAACATAATTCAAGGAGACATTCACCCTCTGTCTTCATTCAGGAGACCTGAGCACCCTGGCACTTCCTCCCTGGGTTGTCTCATGCTGAGTCCGATTCTCTAGCCGTGAATTGTGGGCACACATGTAGTGGGAAGAGGCTGCAGATACAGGGTTATGAGCAGCAAGGTGGGCAGGCATGTGATGCTAAGCATCTGAGAAGCACAGCGCTCTCCTTGGCACGCATGAGCCAAGTTTTCTCACTTACCCTGTTGCCTTTTTTGCAGTTTGTTTCTGCGACTTTGTTTAGGGTTACCATATTTCCAGCTTCAAAAAAGAGGACACGTATTGGGGGGTAGTAATATGACTGTGTGGTAGGGGGCAGTGATATGCCTGTGCCCTGCCCCTCGCTCCCAAGCCACAGTGCCCCGCAACTTCCACCCAGCCAGTGCCCCTCACTCCCAGCCTGCAGCCCCCTAGTCCCTGCAGCGACTGCCCCATCCCTGTGAGCAATGGCACCAGCCCTGGTGCTGTGGGGCCAGCCACGCAGCTCCCTGTGGTCCCCAAAGGGTCCCCCTCACCCCTTCCCCTGCTGGAGGGACTGGCATGTCCCCCCCACCTCCCTGACCTGCTGCAGCCCTGGTGTCCGGACAGCTTTTCCAAGCACAGGCAGGCAACCACCCTCCTTGCACACCCTGCCACACGCATGCACAAATGCATGCACACACACACACACTTACCTGGCTGCAGCTGCCAGGGCCACACGCAAAACACTTGATGCCCCAGCTTTTTATTGTCCTCCTCCCACTGCCCCAAGCCCCAAGCAGCTCCTTGGGGCTGGAAATTGCTGGGAAAAACTTTGATGTTGAGGAGCAACATGCCAGACATTTACTGGTATTTAAAAAAAAAATGCCTGGATGGAGATGGGAGGATCCGAAAAGAGGACAGGTCAGGGAAAACCCGGCCATATGGTAACCCTATTGTTGTCACTCCTGTAAGACACTATGGCCTGTAAAATCAGGACCCGGCCTTAGGATGTCAAGGGTGGAGTTTTTGTAGTATTATTTCCAACTAGTTTGAACGCAGTGGGAGTGTCACTGCTGACTCTGCTGGGAGAAGAGCAAGGCCAAGCCCTTGAGCAGTGTAAAATGCAAACCTCCAGCCTCAGAGCTGCTATGAAGTGGAATTAACAATCGGAGACACCAGATTTATTTAATCACTGCCTTGGCTCACACAGTCTGAGATACCTTTTCACCAGCATTTTCCCATGCCGTGAAAAATGGCTGACATTCTCCAAAATTCATAACTTCAGTTAGAAAGACAGGGGGAGGGCATTTTTGAAAACTGCACGGTTCTTTTCTGGTTGCCTGCTCTACAATCAGCACAGGTAGTCAAATGGGAATGAGTGTAGTGGGCCTTCGTCCAGCTCCCGATGGGCAGCTGGTGTCAAACCATCTCCAGAGCAGGTTCTAAGCGGTCCCATTAGCAAAGGCTTAGCAGAGGAGATGATTTTCTTCTCCTTTTGATTGGGTCTACTGATTCCTTTGGAATTTGTCCCGATTTATCCTGATGTGAGAGGAGCAATAGATCCCAAGGCCATAGCAATTTCACTTCAAAGGACTGGGTTTTCCTATGGTATTGAAAGAGCCAGTGAAGCAAACATTGGAGTGATGAGACTTCCTGTAAGAGCTGTGCCTTTAAAGAGGCATGAATGCAGTGCACAAGGGCAGGGGTTAAGGACCAGTACACACAAGGGCTGCGGCTGGCAGGAGAGCCCTGGCTTGATTATAAATGGTCATTGTGCAACAGGGGCTCTGCGGATTGCTAATGGGTGGCGCAGTAGGACTGTGCTTGGTTTACACACAGGCCATTCGTGGAAGAGAACTGGCTTAGAGAGCTCGTAGGAAGAAAGAAAATGAAAAGCAGATGGCAACAGCCCTCCCCGACCCTGACCCTCCACAGGGGAAGCAGCAAAAGCCTCAGGTGCAACTTAATTCCAAATTAACACTCTGCCTCCAGCCCCCCCCAGCTCTTCTGTGTGTAATTAGGGGCCGTGAGCTCCTGGTGTCTATAACCAGCTCCTGCTGTGTGCGAGGGATGGATTAGGGATGGGTCTGAGAGAGTATCCGTGTTGGCTGTGCGGGCAGGCTCCCTGGGACCCCCCCCCCCTGCAGGCTGTGGGGTCTGTCAGGCTTGTGCTGCCACATTGGGCTGGTGTTTTACCATCCAGTGGCAGCAGATGTGGTTCCAGGGTCCACAGCATGCGACAGGGGTCAGGGACGCTCCCGTCCTGCTCATGGCTCTGCCAGCTGGTGCTGAGAAAGTCACTTGTCCTCTGCATGCATTATGATAACTAGGGGAGGCCTCGTTCGTGTTTCCGAACAGCTGTTGCTTCCTCCGAAGAGAGGCGGTCACCTAAGTTCAAAGCATTAGCTTCAGGAGTAGCTCCTAGGGTCAGCTCCTTCCCAGCTCTCTGGGCAGTGCTGGTTCAGCACTGAGCCCTGGGGCACGGAGCATCAGCCAAGCGGTCCAGGCCTCAAAGATGAGATCTGCCCTGCTGCTTGGCAGAGGTAGGCAGACAGATGGCCACTTCATGGCGTGGGTCCTTTCTTACCTAGTGCATGAGGACGGCAAACTCATTGCAGCTGCAGCCTTGAGAAAGTAGACAATCAAAGCTTTCCTTGGCCGCTGTAGGTAAAAGATTCAGGCAGCATTTTAATTCATCTACATTTTCATTACTCAGTGAGCCCCTCGATTGCTAACCCCCTGCCCCTTTCCACAACTTCTACTTAGCCCCTCACCGCCTCTAAAATACACAACCTCATGCAACTGGTCCCATGCTATTTCTAGTAGGAAATACAAAAAGCCACACAAATCAAGCTGCAGCTTTCAGCTGGAAGCCACAGCAATTACTGGTGCTGGATGTCATGGATACTGTCACCATGGAGCTGTTGCCATGGTTTCTGCTCACATGACAGGGAGATGCAAAGTAAAGTTAAAAAAGGGAAGAGGGGCAGTGAATATGGGGTGGGGAGGGGGCTTTGAGATGCTTATTTAAGGAGGCTGATAGTTGCTCCATTAAAGCTTTCCCCAGCATCCACTGTCTGCATTTCTCAGGTTCTTTATTTTTAGCTACCTTCTGTTCCCATGTCGTCATGGTAGGGTAACAGCTGATGATGGGAAATGAGGTAGCGTTGGTGCCGGGATTCCCCACGCTGGAATTTTACCAAGGAAGTGAACACAGCACCCTTCTCCTTTTATAAATGGCCTTGCAGGACTTCCTGTGACCACAGGCAGTTGCACACCTGGCCTGGGACAGCACCGCCAGCAGCACAGTGCCCATTAGCATCTGCACAGGGGGGAAACTGGAGGGCAAGAGCCAGCTCTGAGAAACACCCATGCTATATTTTTTTAATGCAGGAGAAAGTATTTGCTCCTCTGAAAGGGAGCGTGGCAGCTTCTTGTCGAGCGGCTGGTCCTTCCGGGTGAGGGAGGGACTGTGTCATGGCTGAACAGCCTCTTCGGGTTTGACCTAGTGATGGAAAGGGGTCGGTCCACCACCATGCAGCCTGCCAGAAGAGCCCAGATTCACTCCAGTTCAAAGGCAAGCTTCCTAAATAAGTGTGCCCACAGCTCCTGGTTTACAGAGCACTGTTATCTAAAGCACTCTGAATAACGCCCCTAGCACGTGCTGTGAGGAGGGATTCATTTCTCACTGTTTTAAATAGGTAGGGTGAAGATCAGAAATAGTGGTAAGTGGCTTCCCTAAGGCCACTCAAAGGATCTGTGACTACCTGGAATAGAAACCAGGAGTCACAACTCCCGGTCCATACTCTTTAAGCTCATCCCTTTTGGATTCAAGGAGCAAAGCCAGAGGATTTTATATGGGCACTGTAAATTTAATTCGGCCATCACAACATGGCATGGTGTCTGGGCTCTCCTTTGGGCAAAGGCTATACCAGGGGTGTCAAATTTCATAAATTTCATAGACATTAGGGCTGGAAGGGACCTCAGAAGATCTTCGAGTCCAGCCCCCTGCCC
>NW_017728926.1:15932478-15945458 GCF_001723895.1 Crocodylus porosus
GAGGTGGTTCAAGCACCTACATTGAACACCTTCAAGAGTAAATTGGATGCTTATCTTGCTGGGATCCTGTGACCCCAGCTGACTTCCTGCCCTTTGGGCAGGGGGCTGGACTCGATGATCTCCCGAGGTCCCTTCCAGTCCTGATGTCTATGAGATCTATGATTTGAGACACAAATGTAACCCTTTGGATAACTGGGAAATAGGTGCACCTAGAAAAGAGATGCCCTTGCAGCACCCTAAAGCTCTTCCATGAAGTGTGTACGCTAACAATATTTACTGACAGAATGGCTCGTGATGTCTTGAATTAAAATGCATTGAACTAGAACGAGACTATTTTGCCATGAGTTTGTTCTGCATTTGCTTTGCTTTCAGTTAAATGTGGGTGCCTGCATCTCAGCCTTGCATTGTTTGGGATCTTTATCCTCAAGAGAGTTTCCATTTTTAAAAAAAAACATTTTACTTGCTTCCAAATAACAGCCCCTGCTGTTTGTTGTCAATGAGAGGACGTGATCAAATTTTGCAAAGGGAAGAAACAAGTCAGTAGCAGCACATGCACCGGATTGATGTGATTTTCATGATGATGTTGTAAAAGGTAGGAAGAGACTTGCTGGGTATTTCCTAGTGGTTTTGCTGAAGTCAGGCCTGCAAGGGCTTGTTGTTGTTGGTTTTTTGTTTTGTTTTCTTCTTTTCGCAGTTTAGAGCAAAAGATAATTGCAAGAGAGAAAAACACCTGTTTTGGTTTCTTCTGAAAGGACTGGTGTTAAGCTGTGACTTTTTCCACAGTTCTGTCCAAAACATGAAAAAGGAAAAAAGTAATTAAAAAAAAAATCTGCAATCTGAGGCAGGAAAGAAAAAGAGCCCCACTGAAATACAGCCATCACATTGCCATGTGATTCTCTCAGCCACCCATTTTGACTCCAAATACGCTTCTATCCGGTGTAGACCCGGCGGTGTTTTCTTGCAAGTTAGCTGGAAATGGACATCAGAGTTGCTGAGTCTCATAAGGCCGGTTCTGGAAACCTTATAGAGTCATAAATGCTACAGTCGGAAGGGACCCCAGTAGGTCATTGAGTCTGACCCCCTGCCCTGGGCAGGGAAGAGCGCTGGGGTCAGACGACTCCAGCGAGGCGCTTGTCCAGTTTCCTCTTGGAGACCCCCAGGGTAGGGGAGAGCACCTCCTCCCTTGGGAGCCCGTTCCAGCTTCTGGCAACCCTTGTCATAAACAAATTCTTTCTAATGTCCGACTAAATCTGTTATCTGCCAATGTGTGGCGCTTGTTCCTTGTTACTCCAGGGGTGCCCTATCCTTGTTACTCCAGGGGTGCCCTAGTAAATAGAGCATCTCCTGTTCCTTGCTGCCCTCCCCTGACAAATTTATAGGCAGCCACAAGATCACCTCTCAGCCGCCTCTTGCAAAGGCTGGAGAGATCCAGGTCGCTCAGTCTTTCCTTGCAGGGCCCTGCCTGCAGGCCTCAGACCATATGAGTGGCCTCCTCTGAACCCTCTCGAGATTGTCCACACCCCTTTTGAAGTGCAGTGCCCAAAACTGGATGCAGTACTCCAACTGCGGCCTGACCAGTGCTGCGTAGAGGGGAAGCATCACCTCCCTGGACCTGTTCATCATGCGTTTGCAAATGCATGATGAAGTGCAGTTAGCCTTGTTGATCACTTCGTCACATTGATGTCTCATGTTCATCTTGGTGTCAACCATGACTCCAAGATCCCTTTCTACTGCTGAGAAGATCATTCCCCAGCCTGTGTGTTGCTGGTCCTTTTTACCGAGGTGCAACACTTTGCACTTGCCTTTGTTGAACTGCATCCTATTTCGTTCTGCCGGTTTTTCTAACCTGTTCAGATCCGCCTGGTTCCTTACCCTCAGGTGTGTTAACTTTGCCCCATAATTTGGTATCATCTGCAAACTTGGACAGGGTGCCCTTTAAACCCTCGTCCAAGTCACTGGTGAAGACACTGAATAGCACCGGTCCAAGGACCGAGTCTTCCGGGACTCCACTGCCCGCATCCCTCCAGGTCGATACTGACCCGTCCACCACCGCTCTCTGGGTGCGGCCCCTTAGCCAATTTGCCACCCACATGACAGTGGAATCATCTTCATCACAGCCACTCCGTTTATTTACAAGAACAGAAGGGGATCGAAGGCCGCCTTATAAATTCCAAAACAATAAAACCTGTCCTTGATGCCCATTTTATTGCAGGCCTGAGCTGGAGTATGTAACAGCTGGGCAGTCCCAAAACCTGTCTGTGACCTCCACTTTTAGTGATACATATCACTTCTGGGATGACTCATTTTCTGTTTCTGTGCTCTGCAACGCAGTGTCAGGGTGACATCAGTCTTCAGCGCCCTCCCGTTCATTTTACTAATAATATTGGTTCCATTATCTGGGGGAGTGAGAATTCCTCTTTGAACGCCCTCTTGCTTCTGCATCAGGAGGGCTGTTCCTGTATTGTTGAAAAGGTGAGTATTGAATAAGGCTCAACATCTATGATCCTACATGCCCATACCCTTGAGGCAGTGGCAGAGATGGCTCCATTGCCATTAGTTTTAAGGAAGAGTCAGTGACTGATCTGGCGCAACTCGCATGCATAAAATGTAGCTGCTACCAAGGCAAATGCAACTTTAATCCAGTTGCATCAGTGACATTGCAACCTTGCTGTCATTCAAAGGCCTAAGGAACAGCCTGTATGTGTGTGTTGCTTCCAAGTAATAAGTGCCTGTAGACATGCTGCAAGGATGCTCCAATACACTGTAATTACAACCCGTTGAAGCAGACTCAATTAATTGAGTCTGGTGGAGCGTGGTAATTACAATGCTCCAGCACCCTCTGCATCTCATGTATCAACATCCCTGCACTTCACAACTGCACTTGGGATGCTTGAATTAAATCTCATTGGACGAGCTTTAGTTCAAGCACCCTGCCACCGTTCTGAAGCATGGGGATGCTGATACATGAGATGCTGCAGCGTTTTAATTAGAACCGCTCTAATTAAAGCACCCCCCTCCCACCTGCAGAGCTCATGCAAAAGTGTCCCCTGTGCTCAGCCCATGGCTTACTGTGCTCTGAGATCTACAACATGCTCTCCAGTCTCCAACTGGAATAATTTTGTACAATCAGCAAGCTCATCTGCTTGATTCCTTCCTTCATTTGAGCCCTGCCCCACTTAATCTAACTGTAGTGACACACGTTGTATTCAAAAGCGTGTCTTACCGTATCCTAGCTCTGCAGTTAGTGCAATACAGGCTATCACCCAAAGAAACCCATGCCCCTCTCGCATATCTGCAGACAGAGGCGTGGAATTTAACCAATATCCTTTAAAATTACTAACTGACCTCTCCTAGCACAGCTACACAGTATATCCTTCTGCTTTCAGAAAGGAGTGCCAGGGATTGGTTTTTTAGGTCGGCACAGGCTGTTTTGTTTTAAAACTACAAGAGGGTGCAGCAGCAGAAGTCTCTTGATGGACTTGTTTCTCTTATGCTTCTGCCACACTTTACACATATCACACAATTAACTGGTTAATCATGCAATCAATTTAGACCAGACACACATGCAAAGTGTGTGTGTGTATGTATATATGTGTGTGTGCATGTGTGTGTGTATACGTGTGTGTGTATATATAAATAATATGTACATGTATATGTATATAATTAATTGGTTAATCATGCAATAAATTGAGACCAGACACATGTGCACAGTATATATTATGTAATTAACTGATAAATCACACAATACATTTAGACTGGTCACATATGCAAAGTAATTATGTGATAAAAGTGTTGATCCAGCTATAAAAGGAGCCAACCAGCTACAAAGTTAGTGCTTGAGAATGTGTAACATCTTTATCGCTGGCTTCTCTCAGGCTTTAATTGAAATGTGTGGCTGGGCTCTTAGTAAAAGCGGGTGAAATGAGTGCATGAATTGTAGGGCTAAGAATATTTTACCAGAAGTCTCCACTTGTTGGGTTCCTTTGAAAGGGAAAAGTACCTCCCATCAAAGGGGTGGAGCTATGTGAGTGGTTGGGAATTTCCCCGCTGCAGGCATATCAACTGCTTTCCTGCTCCCCAGCAGTCTAGATTCAACCTCTCCTACAATTTACTTTTTTCTTACCTGAGAGCCGAAGGTCATGGCAATGGCACTACCAGGTGAAACCCTATGGGCTTTGTCCTGTTGTACTGCTGGTTTGCCCTTCCTGCTGCTCTCTCTCATCCCATGTTCAGCGTTGACGTGTACTAGACATGAATATCCCTTGCGCGGCATTAAATGCTGCAAGATGTGCGGTCCTGGTAAGTAACCCTCCTCATCTACTGAAACTTGGTCCTACCTCTTAGATGCAGAAGGTGAAGTCCAGTAGGAGATGGGGAGTGGTGGGGCAATGGGAGCTCTAACGTTCCTTACCTGAGTTGTAGGACAGGGCGAGTGGCTGTTGTAAAATAACATTTCCTAGGACTTCAAGCGTTCTTCCTGGACTGATAGCAATTATTGCAGCTCTCAGTAGCATCCTCCAAGAAACCTGGTACCCCCTGTGAGGAGCAACGTTATTGTTCTTTATACTGGCTTCATCTCTCTAGATTTTTTCCACTGGTGGTTTTGCTTGGTTCAGACACATTGCTAGCAGTGAAGCCACTGTACCATCTCACCCAGCTCGGAGTAGAATTAAATAATATATAGGTTAGCATACTGGTAGAGTCAAAAGTCTTGCACAGTCTGGTCTTAGCCCAGAAAAAAATCTACTGCTGAAATGATTATTTTTTCTTAATTTCACGTCTCAGGCCAAAGTGTTCAAATTTATTCTAGCCAGCAGTATTCACTGTAGCTATTACTTACATTTTAAAAAGTCTCTGGAGAAAAATCTCTCCTCTGGAGGGTGGAAGGTGTGCTAAGAATCAGATGAAAAGCCGAAACTATGGATGACGGGGTGTCTTGGATGTTTCTCATGTGTCTAGGGGCCAGCTCCACCAGCTGTTGTATAGATTTCAGCTTGTGAAGAGGGTTTGCTTTCTCTGAATTTTGCAGAGCTGCAGCTGGTGGCCTTTGCTTGTTTCCGTCTCGCACTTCCTCATATTTGGTAGAAACCGGGGGCTGTCTTTTCTCGCAGGCGCTCTTAAAACCAAATGTCAGCTCTTCCATCAGCACCAAGGTGGAAAAAAAGTAATATACGGGTGCTTTAGCCATTTGGATCCCATTGTTGAAATGACTTGCTAATGCAGCAAAACTACCGAGGGACGTGACATTGGTATCCAAGGGGCAATCAGGTAATAGTGTCTGTAGTCGCATGAGCCGAGAGAAGTAGGGAGGGCGTACTTCCCACCACGGCAGGCAGGTCAGATCACGCAGCTGCACGCTTGTTGAAAGTGTCAATGACAAAAAAATCAATACGTAATCCTTGTGAGTTGCATCTCACTTTAAAAATATCTGTGCTTTCTGTTTTCATATTCAACTACCAAAATGAATGAAGAAGACCAGAATGGGGGCGGCAGAAACTGAAATTGGTGGTTTTGCAATGATAGTGGTTGAAACAGATCCTGACTCTCCAGCCTTAACTTTTAGCAGGAGGTCTCTGTGTTTTCTGCAGTGATGGAGATGTGAGGGCTTCTGATTTCCCTCCCCCACCCAGTATGTGAATCGGGAGATTATTTGCCCCTGATGCCAGCTCCTCTTTCCTGAGATGGATGAGGGGGTTCTCCTTGGCTGGTTAGTTGTTAGCGATCGGATCCAGTTCTTGGAGAAATTCTGTCTTCAGATTATGACTTAGTTTCCTGGTAAGGCAGGATATGCAGCAGATAGTGAGTTACTGAATCTGAGTGATAAGGAGCAATGATGAGTGATTCCTTCTGGCACCCAGTAAAACTTACAGAGAAACCTGAGATGAAATGGAAATGGAAAAAAAATCAGTGGGTGTTTCTCACTTACCCAGGGGAGGGGGAAAATCAGGAGCCAGGGGAAGAAGAATGAATTACAGCAGGATTTTAAAAGCACTGAGATGTATGGTGATGGTTGCTGATTTGCCAGTAGCCTTTCCTGTATCTAGGGCCATTAGCAAGATGGGAGGAATGTGGATTGTGAGCAAAGTGTGGCAGGCAGCAAACCGATGCCTTTTTCTCAACTGTCCCTGCTGCAACTTAGATGAGTTGTTACATCTTTGAGCCTTGTCATCCTGTCTTCAAAATGTGTTTGTTTTTTTTTAACATAGATTAATCGCCTACTTCCTTAGTGGCATGAAAGCAAAGTCAGCGTATGAAGAGGGTTCTGAGCTCAGCTTCAAATACACAGCAAACCACCCTGTCATTATATAGTGGTGGCATCTGGCAGCCTCAGGTCTTGTAGAAAGCTTCGTGCTCCGTGCCTGTAATCTCAGTAGGATTTTACAGCTTGAAATTAGGGCACAAACGACAATTTAGCAAGGGGAAGCGGGCTGTCCACTTGGGCGTTGCTGTGTCTGTCTGCTGGGAGCGTGTGAAACAAATGCTGGGGGGGGCAGGTAGGGTTCAATCGCGAGAGAGACAAGTGGAATAGCATCAGCCAGGACTGAACCGAATAAAAGTGTTTGCACCCACCTCTCTTTACAAGTACGATCTGGTAATTTCTCTATGCAGCTTGGGGCAAGTGAAATAAAACCAGGACAGAAGAGATGCGGCCAAACGTTGAATTTTTCGGAGGCAACAGGCTTCGATCCAGTGCCAGGACTAGAATTCAAGATTTGTTTAAACCTGGGGGGGGGCTTCTCCACTCTTACCTCCCTTATGGGAGATGCTGCTGTCTCCTGTCACCTCTGGGTTATTCATTGAAATCATGACTTCCATCAGCTGCCGTATGGCCGATGTGAAATGAGCTTGTGGTCTTAACCCCGTTCTTCGCTCGCTGATCAGGTGTGCTAGGAACAAATAGGTGGGGATGTCACAAATGGTACTATGATGGTTGGGTCCCGTATCGGTCTCAGTAGGGAAGGTAGGGGTCCCTCAGTAGGGATCAGCCCCTGCCTATCAGAAGTGGTCCACTGAGACTTGTGGGGAAGATGTGACTTAGATGCTGTCAAGCCACTGAGCCCAAAAGAGTTAATGAGTTAGTTAAGAAACAAAAGTGGCATCCTTTGCAGCAGAATCTGTTCCCACCCCACCTCCATTTATATTTTGAGAGGACTATATAAAATAGGCCTTGGCCTGGGGGAAGTGGCATGGGGAGTGCTTGGAAGAACTGTCTGAGAACAGAATATTGTAGAGAGGTGATGGAGCAATTGTAGAGAGGTCGGGATGTACAGGTTTGGCCTTCTAAAGGTTTCCATTAGCAAGATGCCATTCTGCTAAAGATGGTTATCTACTTCATGCAACTTCCTTTCTAATGTTAGAGCACCCTTCCTCTTTTAGGTAGGAGCCCCCCTCCCACCCCCGACTCAGCAGGCTCAGTGGCAGAAGTGATCCGCTGCTTAAATTGGGTTCTGTTCCCAATGGGTCAGTGCAATTACTCCATATTAGATACGTGTGCTCCTGCCTGGAGAATCTGCATTTATATCCATATACTGAAAAGAGCTGGGACTCCTGGGATCTGCCCTTGACTCAGCGTGACCTTGTCACTCGCTTTCTCTGGGTCCATTTCCCTGTTTGCAAAAGTGGGCCAGTGCTCTGCTGTTGAGCTCTAAGATAAAATAGATGGATGGATGCATCTGGGGCAGGGGAGAGGTAGGGTCTCAGGCTCACTTAATTCACATTTACTTTGCTTTGAGAACTACAGCAGAGAGATGTCTGCACTGTTTTTAACCACTTAATTGGGGAACGTGACATCGGGTCTAGCCAGCCGATGTGTTGCTCCAGCACTTGGGGCGCCTGCTTATTCTTTGTCTGATTCAATGACTTGGTCTTGGTCCCTGGCTGCAGGTACTTCACTTTGGTACATGAACATGCACAGTGTGCTAGAGAAGTGGTTCTCAAATGTTTTGGGCCACCAGTCTGCTGTCAGCATCTTTTGTAGACCACCATACACCCTTGCCTTGAGCTGGTGTGAGGACACGAAAGTGCATGGGGTCCACTACAAGTCTCAGATGAGCTGTGGACTTTTCACCATGGCCTTGCAGAGCAGGGCGCAGAGCAGGGCACCGCACAGGAGACACTGGCCCCTTGCGCCGTGGTAGAGCTCTCTAAAATAGCTTTGGTTGTAAACCGAGACATTCAACTAATTGCTGCAGAGAGAAGTAATGCTTGACATGCACTGGATGGCAGGCACTGTTGTGGTTATGCTGGAGCTCTAAATGCACAGACAGCAGCACTGGAGCAGAGTCTGCCAACTTCTTCCATGCAAAAGGCCTGCTATTCTCAGCCAGAGGCCTTCACCTAGATGGAAGAGTGTGGCCAGAAGGTGTTTTTATACATTTATTTGGAGGACCGAAAGAACTTCCTCCTGCAAAATATCCATTCCACCCTCAACCCTGGTCTTTTTTATAGGGGAGGAAATACAATACCGCTGCACAGAGACAACAGAAACAGTGTGTAAACCCTGCCAGGATGGGTACTATAAGACTGAGTACAGCGAGGGAGACTGCAAGACCTGCAAAATCTGTAACATCAGTAAGTCAGCTGTTGCTTCTTTTAAGCTGCTGCTTATAGAGCGATTTTTTTCTATAAGGGGTAGGGAGGGCTGGTCTGAATCCCCAAGTGTCCACGGACCTTTTTTATTTCACTTTCCTTTTTTTTTCCTGCTTTAAATTTTTAAGAATAGGTATTTACCTTCTTTTCTCTTTTCTCTCTACCCCCAAACCCTCTTGCTCCTAGAAAAGGGCACCACAGAAGTGAAGAAGTGCGACCAGACCTCTGATAGAGTGTGCATGTGCACCAAAGGCTTCGAGCCCAGCAGGTTCATGGCAGATGGCACAGCACCATCGGGTATGTGACGCACGTCGGATTCGGAGCATGCCTCCAAGTATAAAAGCCCTGCTAGCTGTTCTGTCGGTTGTCTCCATCTCCCAAAGAGACACGAGATGCAAAATGCTGTTCTGGGATATTGTCCTAAGAGGTTTTAATGCACTCCTCATTGACTTCTGTAAATGCGGTACAGAGATGGCAAGAAACCTTACAAAGAAACAAAGGGGGGGGGGGGGGTGCTGTACTTGTTAAATGCACACTTTCCTTTTTGTAATGACCCAAATGTACATTGTCATTTCCATGCTGTAGTGTGTGTGACATGCCACTCCACAACAGACATTGATACACAGATGTGAGACCTCTTTGTAGTCGTTGCATATTCTGTTTGGCCCGGCTGTTCTCATCTCCTTCCCGTTCTACCTTGGGTTTAATGTATTCTTGTCTCTCTTTCAGCGTGCTCAGCCTGTTCTGCTGGGTCTTTTTCCAGAGGAGAAAATACCAAATGTCACCCCTGGACCAAGTACGTATCACACACCCAAACACATGAAGCATTGGCTTTCGTTGATTATTGTCAGCCTGTTGCTTGCATATCGTTCCCTAGCAGGCGGGCCAGGAAATGGTATTCATGGTGGCTTTAGGTCCCTGCAAATAGGCTATGCTTCAGCTCGTAGAATTGGTTGGCGCGTTGCAATTTGTCTTTTATACGGTGGCTCTCAGTAAGAGAACCTGCCACGTGGAAATTTTCATGTAACTGGAAACAGTTCCACCACCCACACAGCAGAGCCATTCACCAGCACACCGACCCATGTGAAATTTGGAGAAGCGCAGGTTGTAGGAGGAAGGAGTCTGAAGAAGGCCCCAGGAAATCAGTCTGCCACTGTGTGGGTAGACTGCTAGCTGCAACCGCAGCATCCCTATGGGATTTTCTTTTAATAAAGAATCAGTTTAGTTTCACAAACATAGTCATAGAAGTAGACATCATGGGAAACAGGGCTGGAAAAGACCTTTTCGAGGTCATATATTCCATCCACCTACCCCAGGAAAGGGTCACCTGTGCCTATGCTATTCCTGTCAGATTTTTGTCTTAAAGATCCAGCAATGAAGAGTCCCCACTCTCTCTAGGACATCTACCCTGGGGCTTAGCTGTGCTTACAGTTGAAAAGTTTGTCTTAATGACTACCCTAGATCTCCCGTTCTGCAGTTTTAATGCAACTCTAACTTATCTTCTCCCCAGCAGACACGGAGAACTCTTCATACATTTCCCTTTTTCAGCAAACTCTTACCTATTCAAAGACTGTTTGTTTTTATGTCTTCCCTCAGTCATCTTTTCTTAAGACTGAAGGAGCCCAATCTTTCCTGGTAGCTCAATGGGTGGGTTTTTTTTTTTCATTTTATTTTTCTTAAAAGACTTCTGGTAGCGCAGGTGACAATAGAAACAATCTCTTCCTCTTTCAATTAAACAAGTGTGTTCCATTGACAGCTGTACTGTCATCGACCTCTGCATGCTTCAGTCTTCCAGGACGAACGAAAGCTAAATTGTGAATGGTGAAACAAGCTAGAAAGAAAATCATGTTTTGAGATAAAACAATTACCCCCCCTCCACCCTGCAAAAATAGCAGGCCCCTTTTTAGACAACATAAAAGCAAAAAAAAAGCATAAGCCCCCTCCCTGCCCCCCATGGAGATCATCTTTAAATTAATTATTGTGCCATTTAGGTAATTGCACACAATTGTTTATTCATGGCATTTTTTGCAGCTGCACAGCGTCTGGTAGGACGATTCTGCGGGAGGGGTCAGATAAAGAGGATGTTATCTGCGGTGACCAGAAAAAACAGGCGACCACGATTCAGAGCCTGGTGTCCACTTCGCATACCTCTGTCACCACCCACAAAACCAGCACGTTGTTAACAGCACTCACGACCTCGAGACCCAAAAACACATTTTCCATTCCTCCCATACACTGGGGAGATCAACCAACTGGCAGCACAGAGCCAACCAACTGGGGTAAGAAGAGGGTCTTGCCAGCTAGTAGGTCCTACTAAGTCTTGGTGAATTTTCTGTTCTTGTCGGGGTACATTGGGGTGTTGAAACCACAGTGTCTTGCAGAAGTCTTTTGGGGAAGATAAGCTTTTAACGAACCAGAAGCTGTGTTCATGGCTTCCAGCTAGCTAGCCTGGTGATGGTTCCTGGACGTCCATGTGCTGTGGCCCTGGGGCGGCCCCGCGGTGGGGACACCCTTGGGCTTGGGACCCCCCTTTCCCACCTCCAAGTTTCCATATTTCCTGTCGTGGAGCCAAGAGTGTGGAGCGTGTCATTTCTCTGTCTCTAGCAAGGCCTTAGGTCTGGCTCTGCTGCAGGAAGCCCAGAGAGTTTTCTAGTCCAGGCCGGGGCTACTGGGTCTCCTAGACCCCCTGTTGCAGAGCCAGGAGCAAATAGTGTGTGTCTGTGTGTGCGCATCTGTGTATGGGGTGAGTAATGGTCTTTTATTTGTCTTCTAGGGCCTTTATCTCTCGTCCTGATTTGCTTGACATTGCTCATGGTATCAGGAATGTCTATTCTCCTTCTGATTATTCAGGCGACTGGCAAGGGGAGGAAGAAGAAGCTGCAGCCTGCTGAGAACGATCAGCAAAGTGAGTCTCTCTTTGAAGATAGCTGCTTTGCTCCCTTGATGTCGAAAGACTTGATGGTTAAGGGTAGTGGTGCTCAGCCTTTTGGTCCCACAGGCCAGATGAGTGGCCCAGTGCTGCCCCCTCTCAGCCCCTGTATACCTGGATTGGTCCCCAGGGGCCTGGCACTGCCTTTGCTCAGCCCTGCACACTGGGATCCAACACACAGGGCCTGGGAATCCCCGTGGGTCCTGAAATTTGGCAGCAGGGGATTGGGACACCACCTCCCTGCCACCAGATTACTGGACCCATGAGGATCCCCATAGGGCAGACAACATGGTGTCACAGGCCAATTTTGGGTTGAGCACTACTAATTCAGGGGAACATCTGGGTTGGTCTGTCAACCTTAGACCATCCATTTCTACCGTGCCAAGCACTTTGATTATAACGTGATCTATCTGGTTTAGTGGCTTGGTTTTACCTGAAACTTAAACCTCTGTTGGTGGACCTAATAGACCCAGACGCTTGGGAGTGCCGGAGATTTTAGAGTTGCTCTTGATGTGAAGGGAAATTGACTCAAACAAATTTAACAAGTTTCATGTTGTAGACTCTTCCTAATTTAGATGCTGTGCACTTGGCCAGGGAGCAAACCATGCACGCGCCTGAACCCAAGTCTTGCAGTCCATTAAAACTCCTGTTGATTTAGGAGTCGGGCCGGTTTGGCAGAACATGTTATTTCATTCACAGGAGTTTTGCCAAACCAGGCTTGGGGGCTCCCAAACCAACCTTGGCTGGGATGTCCCAGGACACAATTGCTTGGGGAGAAGTCTGTGGGACTGGGGGGAGTCTCCTGGTAATAATTATATCCTTAAACATCATTTGTCAGAACTGCGTTTGGGAATGTATCCCAACAGCGAGGAAACGCTCCAACTCAGGGAAAGCGTGGCTCCCTAGAGCACTGTTTATAGTCATGTAGTCTGTGGCTCTCCCCCTCGCCCCCCGGCAGACATCATCCTCGTATTGCGGGATAGCCGATACGTGGTGTTTAGAGGGAAGAGCACATTAACTCTAGGGGTAGAAGCTAAACGCAGTAACCTGGCTGCCTGGGTAGCTAAAGAGTAGCATCCCAGCAAAGAGGGACCAGACAAACGTCATCGATGCTAATCTTTTGGAAACATTTGATTAAGCCTTAGAGGATGGGTACTGAAATATCCCTGCCCAGCCCCCACATTTGTTCTCCTCCTTGCCTTTATCTTTCCATCGTCCTTCCTTCTCCCCTTATCTTTATTTCATTATCTCTTTTCTTCTGTGTGGTTCAGTGTGTACGAAAGCATTTCACATGTATGAACCCAGCTGACCTACAGTTCAAATCAGTTCGCTGCGTAGGAAGCGATGCAATGCGATGCTGCGGCTAGTAAAGCGACCAAAATGCTGGCTTGCATCCATAGATGCTTCTCGAGCAAATCCCGGGACTTCATTCTCCCCTTGTACTCGGCCTTGGTGAGGCCGC
>NW_017728926.1:15945788-15951583 GCF_001723895.1 Crocodylus porosus
GATCCTATGACCCCAGCTGACTTCCTGCCCTTTGGGCAGGGGGCTGGACTCGATGATCTCCCGAGGTCCCTTCCAGCCCTGATGTCTATGAAATCGATGAAGACTGGACTTATATAGTAGGCCATTAAGAAATCAAGAGAGCATAGTTTCATATACTGTTGAGAGAATCTATATCTATATAGTATTATATAGAAATCATTGTTCTGAGATGCCTCTTAATGTTGCTTCTGTTTACGGGGAAGTGAGTTGGCTAGGAGTTTTTCTTCCCCCCCCCCTCAAATGAATGGGAATTTGTGACTAGACAGCACGGTTTGATGGGTGGGCTCTGCATTCACAGCTAGCTAGAAGCATGGCTCTGGGCCGGCTGGCTGACAGTAGCACCAATAAAAGATGTTCCTGTTATTCCCCACACCTATGCAACTGAGGTGGGATCCCCAGTCTCGGCTGGCCAGGACATCGCTCTCTCTTGGTGGTTCCTGTCTGCTCCTGTGTCCATGAAACAGAGAGCTCCTGGGCTTCCTTTTCCCTTTCTGCTTTGTACAATGTTTCTTTACTGTGTCTTTCAGAAGGAAGGAGCTGTCGCGTTCCTATCCAGGAGGAACAAATTGACTCCAATTCCAGCCTGATCAAAAACTGAGTCCCCATCAGGCTATCACTTACTGCATTTCTGAGCCAAGCAACATTAACCCAGCAGTGTGACAGCTACTCCCTGTGCGAAGGAATATTCTACGGAGATATGTATATACCAGTGTGCTTGAGTGTGTGAGATGGTTAAAAAAACGAGCTGTACCTCTGAGTGTACTCGAGTGACTCTCAAGTGTCAGTCCATGCACATTTATTTTGGAAGCATGTGACTCTTCATCAATCAGACCAGGCCCGTGCCTACAGCACCGGGTGCATCAGCCCAGTTCACCTAGCAGGTCTGGCTGAATTTGGACAGCGGCACCCCTTTGGGGGTCTGTAAACAGCCAGTATTCATTAATCAAAAGTATTATTTACTTAGGAATATAAGAGCAGGGCCATAGAGAGGAAGAATTTCAAAACCAAAACCTGTCTATGTGCATGCCTACCTTACCTGCAGTCCTACCGTGCTATGATGGGGACCTACTCAGGCCTGATTTTTCTAGCTGCTCCCACCAGGCTCATGCACCCAACTCATTTACCAGTCTGATTGTCCTGTTGACTCTTCCCTGTGTTAAGGAGCATCCCCTTTAAATCCTGCTCGATTTATTGTTCTCAGGTCTTGGCCTCAGCCCAAACCAGTCTTGTAGGTTGGCTGAGGATACAGAATCGGTGAAGCTATTCGTTCTGGCATCTAACAGCTCATGGCACATAACAACTCTAAGTGCTGGCTGAGCAGTTGTGGTTATCTGACACCTCCTCCCACTCTTGCATCCTGACAAATGCTTCTTGTGTACATTGCAGTGACCGAGCCAACAGGTAATTTATGAATAAGTTATTGATCCTACTATAGGTCAGCTCCAGATCTCTTTGTGTGTGTATGTGTGTTTGTGTGTGGGTATGTATTGTGGAAGGAGTCCTTATACTGACTTCTATAAGGGAAAGCAAATTCAGATACTTAGGAACATTACTAATGGAGACTACAGCTTAGGGGACAACTTGCGAGTACCATCTGCCTTGACAGCGGGCCTTTGTGGTTGGCGTTTGTACCACTGCATCATCTGTAAGCCCTGCACGCCCAAGATGCACTTTTTTGTGCTTCCTGTTTATGTTCCTAGGCAGCACAGCAAGCATCCTGTTAGGATGGGCACCTGCAGCGTGCATCTCCTCAGCCAGGATGTGGTCACATCAACCAAAACTGGACGCAGGCTGTGGTGTTCTGGGGCAGGCAGCCTTCTTAGAAGGCAGCCCTGGAAAAGGGTGAGAAGTGGGGTGATGTCTAATGGGAGAAGAGGATGAAGGATGGAGTAGACAGAGTGCAAAGCAAGTGCAAAAAGACTTCTTTTTTTTTTAAAAAAAAAAAGAAAAAAAGGAAGGGAATGAGGAGATCAGAAAATTTCCACTGGAAGCATAAAGAACGACTGCTGAGCTGGGTCCTCATTGATTGCCTTCTTGAGTTATCCACTCAACTGCAGCCTTGGTGTTTATGCAAGACCCTGCAGACCAGCAAGCCTAGGTGTGGAGGACTCACCTGCCCCTAGGTTCCCTACACCGAATCTCTGTTTCGAAAGGAAGAAAGAAGCTTCCTAAACTCCAGTGAACGCTGTAAACCTCACAGGTGCCTTGAGGTTTACAAACGGTGAGGCCTGGGAGGGTCTCCTGCCACCTCGCCCTGCCTGTAGCTCTGTAGGTGAGCAAGGACATTCAGTAGCACTTGTGCTTTCAAACACTTCTCCTCCAAGGGACCTTGGCAAACTCTGCTCTGCAGGAGGATGCCTTTCTGCTCTCGTTCTCGTTCTTGGGAGCGCAACTCCATTGTGTATCTGTGAATAATTAAAATAGCGCGGTGTGCTTTTTGTTTCTTTTTGGGGCATCGGCGGGTTTGATAGCGCAGCAGTGATGTTTCCGGGCCTTCTGGACATGGCACGCACAGTTCAGACTCAGGCTGTCAATCTTTATTTGAACTTTCATTTTCAGAGGATGGTACCAGGGGAAGCCCACGCTCGGAAAAACCGAGTGAGCTCAGTCAGCCTGATCCTGCTTCTACTTGAAATCCAATGAGAGTTTTTCCTCGG
Source organism: Crocodylus porosus (assembly GCF_001723895.1). NCBI lineage: Eukaryota > Metazoa > Chordata > Crocodylia > Crocodylidae > Crocodylus > Crocodylus porosus. The sequence continues at coordinate 15,948,485 of NW_017728926.1, forward strand.
GAGAAGCAGATTATGCAGAAAAATGCTACATCAGTTTCTAAGGGTATTCATAGCAGCGAGGTTGCCTGTCTGCCACGGGCAATTTATTTTCCAGGACCTAAATGAGTTTTAAAATCAATGGGGATTTCCCAGTTAAAATCAAGAGCCAGGAAGCCCTGAGTTTTTACAGTGTCTGAGAAACTGATTTTCGGCGAGTCGGTCTCCTAGGTTCTGTCTCCCTGTCTGTAAAAGAGGAATAATGACATTTGTCTGTCTACCTCCTACAGCAGGGGCAGGCAATTATTTCAGGTGGAGGGCTGCTTACTGAGTTTTGGCAAGCCATCGAGGGCCGCATGACAGGCAGCTCAGGGCAGATAAATATTAATTTTCTAAATTTTTTAGGGGCCCCACGGGCCAGATAAAATGGCATGGCAGGCCTCATCCGGCCCCCAGGCTGCATTTTTCCCACCCCTGTCCTAGAGTGTTTGGCGGGGAAGGAGAGTGGGGTTTGTGTTAGAAATGTTAGTTACTTGGAAAGTCTTTCTGAGCAGTTTGAAAACTGAAGTTTTGTGATTGGCACCCTGCCTCAGTACCCAGCCATGATCAAAGGACAGGAAAAGCCATCTCATGGTCAGTATAAGTATGCTAATTATGCCTGACATAATTTGGCTTTTTTAATCCATCTAGATATATCTGGATTCACCTGGATATATGTAATTTATCTCCAGATCTTGACCTGGCCACCATATGCCAATATGACTGCCATGAGTCAGCCCTAAAGTTAAACACAGATGTAAATATGTGCAGGATAAGGCCCTTAATGCATATTTGTTTAACGTACACTTAGGTGTATTTGCATGTATCTTATGCATATTGTATATGTTATGAGCCTAATGCATATTCACAAGCATACATATGAAACGCAACATGCACGTGAGTATGGAAACTTGTAAAATGCCGCCCTTTTTTGCAATATATTTTATTGTAAATAGGTTTTGTTTTGGTTTCATGTTTCTTGAATTGCAACAAAAAAAGATGCTATTGTATAACTCAGATATTTTTCATGTTCAAGGTTAGTGTTTTATATGTAGGTAAAAGGAAGAATCTATATTTTGTATACACAATAACCACTGCATCTGCCAAGATGGGCCAAAGGAAACAGTATCAGGGAGCCCAACAGGTGCCTGGAAACATATTTTTACAAAATATGCTTTGTTATATGTTATACATATATGTGGAACGAACACTTATTTCCTGAAGTGAAATGCAAACATGTTGTATACAAATTTCTGTATTATATTCAATGTGTCATGAACAGTGATATTTTTCCAAATAATTTTTTTTCTTAACATGCGATGTGCCCATGTGCAATATGTATACCTGGGAAAAAAACAAGACCTTACACATTGTACAGTCCAGCATCCCTTAGGTAGTTTGGTGCTGATTTGTTGGGGTTTTCAGACGCATCAGATATTCTAATCCAGTTACCCACAGGCATTGTCTTGGGTGTGGACTCAATTGTGGGTGTGTAGCTCTCAGTGAAAAAAGAGGTAAGTTTATAGCAGTTCAGCCATCAGACAGTTACCACAGGTTAAGAGCATGAAGATGGGAAGTTAACATGGAACAACTAACATCCCCTTTTGCCCTATGGGAAATGGTTCATATATACACCATACGCAAATGACTGAGGAGCACTGACGTTCAGGGCAGAGGGTTCTGCTTCTAAGTTACTTAGGCAATTTTGGATATGGTACCTGAGGTCCCATTTTTAACATTGACGTAAACGGCTTGGAATCCATGGCCCTGGCATCCACAGAGTTCAGTCACTGCTGAACGCAGAGCTTTGGCCCTAAAGTCAGGAAGGTGCTTTGGAAAACCTTATCCCTTGACACTCCAAGTACCTTTAACCAGCAGGTACCTTTCATAACCCCCTTGCTTTATGGCCCAATTTGATGTGGGGCAGGTGAAAAGAGAGCAGTGCATTCATGACATTTGGTTATAAGCTGAGTTTGGCCCTGCTGCAACCAACGGAAATTTTGCCTTTGACATCTTTGGGTGCAGGATGTGGCCTTTGCTCAGAAGAGGAAGAAATGGGGAAGAAATGAGTGCTAACTGTGGAGAGGGATGTGGCTGGTGAGATGAACCCATGTTCTCTGGGATCTCAAAAGAGACCTGCCAAGTCACTGTCTAGCCTACAGCTGATAAATTCAGCCTGCACTGGATTTAAAACTGGTCACCTAGATGAAGGCTCTGTCACAGGTTTCCTGACTTCTTTGGCTGTTCAGGTAGAGCATGGATCCAGCATGGTGGCTCTTGGTGGTTAGGGTGCTGGCATGAGGTTTGGTTCTTGCTGTATCATACAATTCCTGGATGTTATCAGTCGCATCACTTAGTCTCTCAGTTTCCTGTCTATAAACTGGGCATAATTGTGTAATTAAACTGTTCTAAATGCTGGGCAATGTTGCAAAGTTAAATATACTATCTTAGAGCTGTGCAAAATTTCACCAGCTGTTTTGTTCCAACACAGTTTTGACCAATTTCAAGGTTGAAACAGCAAAATTGGAATGAAACAAAACCCATCAAAATAGCCTCGAAACAAAACGAGGCTGGTCGAAATGTTTTGACCATAGGCTGGGGATTGGAAGTCAGTCCAGCTGGGCTGGCTTCCCAGCCCCAGCGAAAGATCTGGCAGGGGGTGGGAGCCTGCCTCCTGGCCCTGGCATGATCTAGGGTAGGGGATAGGAAAGCAGCCCAGCTGGGCTACCTCTCACCCCTAGCATGATGTAGGGCAGGACACCGGGAAGGAGCCCAGCTGGGCTGACATTTCATCCCCCAGCAAAACTTGAAACAGTGTCGAAACTGTTTCCCCCTAAGATGTGGGGGGACATGGGCACATTGGAAGGATGCAACAGGCTACAATCAGACCTAGACAGGTTACAAGGGTGGGCAGACGAGATAGGATGGGTTTCAACACAGACAAGTGCAAGGTGATGCACCTCAGGAGGAACAACCGGCACCATACCGACAGGTTGGGGAACTCCCCTCTTGTCAGCATGGAGGCAGAAAGGGATCTGGGGTCATCATTGACTCCAAGATGAACATGGGCCGGCAGTGTGGGGA
>NW_017728926.1:15952073-15953368 GCF_001723895.1 Crocodylus porosus
CCCCAGTATTCTTTCCTGCCATGGCAGGGGGTCGGACTAGATGATCTGCTCAGGTCCCTTCCGACCCTAGAAACTATGAAACTATGAAACAGCCTTTCTGTTTCAACAGAATGGAACAGCTGTTTAGACTCAAAATGAAATTTGAGATGAAACACTGTTTTCTCGAACCATCAAAACTCACGGTGAAACAGAACGGTGCCATTTCACACAGCCCTATGTATCCATAGCTATATTGTCCAGAGCAGTCAAATAATTACTATATTGTACTAGGGAGAGAGTAACAAATAGTTGAGCTACTGCCTCTGTCAGTTGTGGAAAAATGAGGAGCCTGGGGGCTGTAAATTTGGGATTCATAATAGCTTTGGAGTGATTGTCTCCACTCATGTCTTTTACAGCAGATGTTTCTAGCAATGCTGCTAGAAAGCAGTGAGTGGGAGCTCCATGTATCATGAACTAATCTTGTCTTATGGAACATTTAAGTGTGTATCTGTGCAACGGGGCCCCTGCCGCATTCCTGAAGACAGGAAGCCCAGTGGGCTGCCAGCTAACCCAGCCCAGCCCAGCCCTGCCCTGTGAACAGACTTGATGGTGGGAAGGATCTAAGTAAGCACTTAACGCACAGAAACAGGGGTGTTGTGGTAGCACCATGGGCTACAGCAAGGGTGGGCAAAGTGCAGCCTGGATTGGGCCTGTGGCAGCCTCCATTTCCCAGCAACCTCTGCCTGCATCAATGTGGCTGGTTTTCATGGAGACCCCAGCAGCAACGGGACCCTGACAGTGGGGAGGGGGCACAGTTTCCATGGAGAGCGGCCCCAGCAGCGCTGGCTGGGCATGCGGCTGGGCGGGGAGCTGCTCAGGGGGTGGGATCTTGCAGCGGTAACTGCATGGTCCAGAGCCAGGACAGAACGGCAATCTGCTGCCCACGCACGCCCTGGCTTTGTGGTTCGGCTGCCGCCTGGGAAGGGGATGCTGCTACTACTCGTCCCTGTCCTGGCACTGAGCTGTGTGTTGGCAGGCCCCCATGCCCCATCTCTTCATCCCGTTTCATAGCTGAAGGGGTGTGGATTTGAACTGACTTTGTAGGCACCTAAGTCTTTGATTGGCATCACCTCTAGCTCTGTCGTCTGCTCCACTCCAGTGAGTTTTCCATTACAACTGTTAATTATACATGCCCTTAATTATTTTAGCATGCTGAATGACTTAAGCATTTACGAGTGCTCAGGAAGAGCTGCTTTTTGGGCAGTCAACAAGGAACAGGTTTAAGTACTCAAAAAAAAAAAAAAAAAAAAAAAAAA
>NW_017728926.1:15954248-15961829 GCF_001723895.1 Crocodylus porosus
AGGTTCAATCTATTTTTTTAAATGCCCTTTTTGGCTTTAACCCTTTCCACCCTGCCCAGAACGTACAGATTTCTCCTTCTGGCCTGAAAAATGCCAAGTTTGCCTGCAGTAAACCCCTGGCTGTCCCCAAAACGGCAGTGAGCAATTACATCAACAGTGGGAAAAGAGACTTCAAGTCATGCAGGTTGGGCTTTTCTGCCCACTCTTCCTTTCCTTCATTACACCTGCCCACATGACAGCACAAAACTTTCCCTTCTCTGAGGTATATGCTTGCGTGACAAAGCAAGTTCCTGTTTTCAAGCCCTGTAGATTTCCCCTGTTCTCGCATCACATCTTTCAGCAGGGCACAGGGTGGCACTTTGTAGTGCCTGCTGAAAAGGTTGCCAGTTGAAGTGTCTGGCAGGGCGTGAGCCTTTGAAATAGAGCAGCGAAAAGCGCAAGTATAGGTGCATAAAGATCTTTTTTTTCCCCATCTAATTTATTTCATCTGCAGAGAGAAATATGATACCCAAAGGGATCCATTTCCTGGTATATCCCCGGGGGCTTGCTCACAGAGCTGTGTAGATAGCTATGTGCTATGGTATGGATATACCAGCAAACTCTTGGTCACTGCAGCCTGGTTGCCTTGTTTGCTGCCTTGTAGAGCTTATTTTTAATAAGAAAAATGCCCTCCCACAGAGCAAAGAAGTTTTGCTTCAAACTTTTGATTGAAAGCAAGGCATACTGCTATGTTTTCTTGCAACTTCAAAGTGGCTTTTTTCATATCGTTTCCCCCCACCATTTGTATACACCCTTTCCCCCTTTTCTCATTTTGCCACTGATGAAAGGGGGGGCATAGATGAAAAAGGAAGGAAGAAAAACCAGAAACTTTTCTTTAGGTTTGTGTTTTGCCACAAAATTGAGATTTATTTTTTTCTTCTTCGTGTCTCACACATTTTCTCAGCTGGGCTGGCCATTTTACTTCTTGCCTTGGAAAGTTTCTGCACAGGAAGTAATTACCATTGAGTAATTTAAGACGAAAAAGAGACAAAGCACAGACCAGAGACCATCTCTCACTGACTTGTCTCCAGTTTCTCTACCTAGGAAAATTGTCACCTCCTTCCTATAACCTGAATCAGACAGCTCCAACACTTATTAAAATAAGTTTAAAAAACAAACTAAAACAAAATCTTTCATTAATTTTAATGGCCTTTGGTCAGCCTCAAGGCAAGTTGTAGCTGAATCCAGGCATTTGGGGCTTAATTTCAGTGGCATTGGGTATGGGCTTGATGATGATGATTATTCATTATTTGTATTTGCCTTATCAGCTAGGGGATGCACCAGAAGCGCGTTATGCTAGCTAGGCACCACAGAGATAAAGCAAAGAGTTGGATCCCTGCTCTCAGGGGGTTGTTAGTCTGACGGCAAGGCCACGTCTAAAGCTTGGGACCTTGAGTCTCAAGTAAAGTGAAGCCAAGTTATGCAAGGGCTTAAATGTTGTATGGGACTGTGACTACAAGTAAAGTCAGACTCTCTTTTGACTCTCAGGGACACTGCCAGAATTGGCAAAGAATTATGAACCCATAGAAAATATGGGTTGGAGGGAGCTCAGGAGGTCGCCTCTAATCCAACCCCCTGCTCCAAGCAGGACCAGCCCCAGTTATCTCACCCCAGCCAAGGTTTTGTCTAGCTGGGTCTTAAAAACCTCCAAGGATGGGGAGTCCACCTCTCTGGGTCACCTGTTCCAGTGCATTACTAGCCTCCTTGTAAGAAAGTTTTTCCTAAGATCTAAATTTCTTGCTCTGAGGGTTGTTTTTTTAATAAGATCAAACTTTTTATGGAAAAATAATTTTCAAGCAGCTCCAGACCTGGTTTATTCTAACCCCAAACCTCTTTGTGTTTCACGCAAATCTCTTTCCCCCTCTCTTTACCGATGACATGTCTCAAAGGCGACTTCATCCCAGATCGTGTTCAGAGCTATTGCTGCTAAAGGAAAGAGGTTCTCAATGCTTTAACTTTCCTGCCTAAATTTGTTGGGGGCTTAGATTGGGAGGTTTTAACAGATCTACTCATGCACTTGAAGTTAAGCAAGTGCTTAGTGTTTGTCGTTCAGCCTGCAAAGAAAAATCGGTGGAGGCATAATTTGATAGCGTCTCTCTAAACCGGCCACATTTTGAGAAAGTTTTGGGAACGGGTGCCATAAGCTCAGCACGGTTCGGTATAATTGTTCTCAAAGCAACGGGGTAGTCCACTGTGCTATGGATGCGCATCTTAAGTTTTCCAAAATCCTTGACTGATGGGTTGATTCTTGTGATGAGCTAGCTGGTAATGGTTTGGCCCGGGGGCTTTGAAAGGGCAAAAAATGATTGGAGGGCTTGGGATTCCCTTTCCTCACCAATCAGGGCCCAGAGACTCACCCTTCTGTCCCCTGATTGGCCCCTCGGGTCAGCAGGAGGCGGAAAAAAGGGGCAGCACAGCTGAGTCAAGGGAGTGGTGGCTGCCCACCAGGTGGGAGATCCGAGTTCAAGTCTCGGCTGGGGTGAGTGAAGCAACAGGGCAGAAACTCTTGTTGGAGTGGAAGGGGTTACTGTGTTCCCCCCCCCAGGTACCTATGCCCTATATCTCTTGTGCTGTGGTGTTTTGTATTTTGTGCATTTTATATTTTGTCAATCAGTGTTGTTTATTGTGCTGTTTGCTTTTTATATTCTGTTAAGCCTGTCTTTGGTTAACTAGATGAATCTGTCTACAAATGTGAATGCCTAACTTTTACTGAATCGCATCCCCTCGGGGTATTGTAGGGTCCCCCATACTCCCTGGTTTATATGTGTTATGTTCCTGCCGCTGTTTCCCTCACTAAAAGGTATATAGTTAAGTCCCCACTGGTGGTCTGGCTCTGCTTTATAGGGAAGGAGAGTCCCTACACCTCCCACAGCGCTCGTGCACCTGCCCTGATCCCTTCAATTGGAGACGGGGTACATCTTGGAGTACCACTCGGGTTACAGTCTTTATTTTTTTTCACTGTCTCCTGCAGATACAGGACAAGATCCTGCCATCATGTCTGTCCCAGGTCCTTTCTCCACTGCTTTTCTCTCCAGCGTTGCATCTTTTTTCCACCCAGTGACTAGGATTTGCCATGGCAGATATGCAAAGGTCACTGCTTTATGGAAGGTGAGCTGTGGCAGGGAGCCAGGTTGGAAACACCCATGAGTGCAGAAGGGGTTGGTTTTTGTTTTTGTTTCTTCTCTTATTTTCTTTCTTAAAACGTGATTCTGCCGCTTGTTAGTTGCCCCCAAGAGATGAGATGCTCTGTGGGGTGAGCCACACTTTGGTCGCTTGCTGGTTTGATTAAAAAATAAAATGCTGTGCAAGAGACCACAAGGAGAAGTTTCTAAGCTAAGGTTCAGCTCTGGTACATGTGCATGCGCACACGCATGTACGCACGCTCAAGAGGAAGAGAGAGGAGAAGTAAAGGACGAAGGATCCAAGCTGCCAAGGGAAGTGAGGGTTATCGGAGCAAGTATTTTGCAAACTTCCTGCAAATGTCCAGACCTGTAGCCCTCGCTGCCACCACAGCGGATGCCCTAGTGTGGCTCTGACCATGCAGTTCTCATCTGTGGACACTCTTGGCCTCTTCTCTAACCCTGGCACCTCACTGCTCTTGCCTGGGCAACCTGAGTCATGCCTGGGTATCCCCCATGCACAGCCCTCGTACCTAGGAGGCAACCGTACTCGCACTGTGCCGACAGAGGGCAGGCTCTGCCCAGACTATGCTTGATTCTCAGCTCTGCCATCCAGGTTAGAAAGGCACCAACAAAGTGGAAAACAATAACGAGTCACCAGTGTCACCAACCCCAGTCATTCCAAAGTCACTTAAACTGACTTAAAAAAACCCCCATTGGATTTGCACACAACATTTTAAGCAACCCACGTCTTCCTTTTAAGTTACGCTTGAGTCCCATTTCCAAGCTTTTCTCCTCAACCAGAAGGGCTAAAATTCACTTAAAGAAACAAAGAAGAGTAGAGCTCCTCCTACCATTACAGGGCCCCCAGAGCTGGGGGCTTGAGACAATTCCCCAGTATCACCAGGTTAACTACAAAACTGGGAGTGTTGGCAACACTGGCTGTCTACTCCCTTGCTTCCAAATGTGTGTGTGTTTTGGTGGGGGGCGGGGGGGGGAATCGATCTCTGGATGTCTTTTAAAGAGATGTCAGGATTAGCAGAGGACTGGGCAGTAGGTATGGGAGTGATCGGCTCACAGGCTGATTTATAATCTTGGCAATTGTGGGGGAGTTTTATTTAACAGCTGGGTGCTAGTAGCATCAGCAGAGAGAAACCTGTTAAACACCAGCCTGATGTTTCCTCTCTTCTCTTTAGCATGGGCACAGGCATAGGAGGATATAGGACATAGGGGCAGATCTGAGTGGTGGGTGGCGTTTGTGGAAGTGGATGCATTATTCTAGTACAGGTCTTACCAGGGTCAGACTGGTGTGGCCCACATCCCTTCCCTGTTATTCCCTTTCATCAGTTTAACACCGCAGGGGTCTCTTGTACCATTTGCCCATCAGACTGGAGCATCCAGGGTAAGACCTCACTTCTGCTAGCCCACCTGTGCCACCATCCGCACCGTAGTCATTGCAGAGGCTGCAGGTCAAGCAAGTACAGCTCTGGGACTTCTGGCTTTCCAGGCACAGGGGCACAAAACCCTGTGTGATGTAACCACCTCAAGTCCAGCACAAATTCTTGGATGGGTTTTGAAGCCTGCACTGAGCCCTTTGCTGCACGAGCTACCCTGTTCCCGAAGCCCACGCCAGCTGGTTGAATGCTGACCCAGGTATGGAGTCACTGCTGTGCAAATATTACCAGAGATACCTTCGTAGCAGCAGCCGTCCCTGTTTTCAGATGCTGGGGGTCAGTGGGCAGCTTGTCCCGTTAAGGATGAAGAAGCTGGGCCAGCCTGTTCAGTTAGCTCTTCCTGCCACACCTGATGGGGGTTGGACTGATGCGGGGGAAGCCCTGGAGCTGGGCCCTGGTGAAGAAGAAGGTCTAGGTAGGCTGCTTTGAGAGGCAACCCAATATCAAAGCAGACTGGGGGATGCTTATGGGCTGTGCTCTGCCACAGGTTCGGCCAGTTGACTACAGCCTGGGAGCAGGAGCTGAGGCACCAAGAGAGGATGCTGCTGCTGTGGCCCTTCAGCAAAGACGGGGTCTGGAAAGCTGGGGCTCAGAGGGTCTCGGGGACTTGCTGAGAGGAGCTCCCCACAACAACAGGCATCAGAGGGCTGGCCCAGGTACCTGCGGCGATGCACAAAGGGAGTGGTGCTGGCAAGTGGCATAGCTGGAAGCAATGAGAGGCTGGCAAGAAAAGAGCTTTTCATCTGCTTTCTATGGGGTCCCAGGCTGGAAGTGGATCCCACAGGAGCGGGTGGGCCTGGGCTCCCCTGCCAAGCTCCCAGAGGTGGGTTCAGCAAAGACTGAGGCGGGTGGGTGTAATTCCTGAAAGAGGAACAACTGTTCAAGCCCCAGCTGGGGAGGAAGAGTGGCATCCGGGGGTGGATGCCACTCTTTGATTCCTGCTCCACCCAAAGAGCTGAGGGAGTCACTTGACCTCCTGGTGTCATCTTACCTGATCCCTTCTCAGCTCTTCACATCACACACATTAGGGGTCCTCTCTCCTATTTAATGGTCTCGATGTTGCACCAATCAAGCTAGCCTTTGTTCTGCAGTCCTGCTGTCTGTTAGCTGCTCCTGGTAAGGAAGCTCCTATTTCACAGCCTTGCAGATTATTTTTAATCCATTCTAGCGATCTTATATTTGCTTTTCCTTCCATCTTAAACGTACAAATACAGCCCCAGGCCCGTAGCATATTAGTCAAGTTTCTAGTGAATTTTTAATGGGATAAAAATATGTGGTGTTTCATATGTGATCACTCACCTCGCCGTCTCCACCGCCTTTTCGAAATTCTAGATTCACCAGTGGTGACATCTGAGCTACCAGTAGACAACAGGGTTTGTCAGCACAGAAGGACGCCCCAAGGAAGGCTTGTTGCAACTCCCTGTGAAACTGGGAGGGGAAGATTTCATAGATTTCATTAGGGCTGGAAGGGACCTCAGCAGATCATTGAGTCCAGCCTCTATTATGGAAGAGCAGAGCTGGAGGGGACCTCAGGAAGTCACCTCTAGTCCAAGCCCCCATTGGATCAGTCTCATCTGACCCATCCTAGACAAGTACTTGTCTAATCTGCCCTTGAAAACTTTCTGTACAACCCTCTTGTACAGCTACTTTGTACTACCCGAAACATCAGAAACAGCCTGACGTGCAGGGAAATGAGGTCACTGTTGGTGGCAGACAGTGATGCCCTCTGCGAAGATGCTGGAGCACAAGTAGTGAATTCTCCCATTTCTTATTGCTGCCTTGTGTTTTTATGGCTTCCTAAGTGCAGGCCTATGGACACCAGGTCCATAATTTCTGTTTAATTTCATCCAGTGAAATCCAGGCACCACTGAAATCAAAGGGCAATTTGCCACTGCTTATAATGGAAAGCAGCAGCTTTTCCCAGCTGGGGGCCTGGTTTGGAGTGACATTGCTGTGTGCTGTGCACCCAGTGCTGTAGCGCCTTCTCAATGTGGCAGAGACCTACGAGTGGGCCAGCTGCGGGTGCAGGCCAGAGGGGAAGGGCAGGGAAAAGGCTGCATGGCAGCCTAAGACTGGAATAGCCAGAGGTTGAGACGGAGCTGTACGTGGGTGCAGAGGGGTCTGCAGGACTGGAACTGCCAGTGGCATTGTGCACGGGACTGACTGTATCAGCAGAACTGCATGTGAATGCTTGGCCTAGACTTGCAGATGCCCCCCGCGTCAGGGTGGAGACGGGCTCGCAGACCTGCAAGGCGGGAGCTTGTGAGACAAGCCGTGCTACACTTGAGCGCAGCCCACATTTGCTAGGCCTGCACGAAGCGGCTAGTATTTGCTTCGGATTCGGCCGAGTCAGGGGCCAGGGATTCGATTTGGTGATTCAAATCACTGTCCCGATTCGATTCGGCCGAATCCGATTTGGCGATTCAGCTGCTGCCGAATTTCCGAATCAGCCAGGCCTCCCCCACAGCCTGGCAATGGCTGCCCCGCCTGCCCCAGCTCCCGGCACTTGGGAAAAAATAGCCCCAACTCAGCGGGTGCTGCTGGGCGGGGGCGATCCCCACTGCCCCATGCTGTGTGGAAGGCTCTGCACTAGCCCCCAGCCCCCCCCATGGGTGCCCTGCCTGGGCCAGCTCTGGCCCTTTAAGAAAAAAAAAAACAGGAGAAAACCCCCAGACTCACCCTCCTCCTGGTGGGGGGCAATCCCCACTGCCTCCTGCTGCCCCGCGCCACATGGGGCCTCTGCACAACCCCCGAAGCCCTGAGGCCACTGCAGGAATGGTGAGTCCTGGGGCTTTTCTTGTTTTTTTTCTTAAAGGGCAGGAGCTGGCCTGGGTGGGGCAGCCATGGGGGGGAGCACTCATGCAGAGCCCCCCATGCATTGTGGGGCAGTGGAGGACAGTGGGGATCAGCCCCCTGCCTGGCAGCACCTGGTGAGTACTGGGGCTTTTCTTTAAAGTAGGGAGCTGGGG
>NW_017728926.1:15961929-15978947 GCF_001723895.1 Crocodylus porosus
GGGGGGTCAGGGGGGCTGGCAGGAGACTGCCCAAATCATCAAAGCTCTCTGACTCTTTTCCAAAGAGTCAGAGCCCTTTGAATCGATTCAGGCCTTTAAATTGGTCCCCTGATTTGATTCGGATTCAGAGACCTGGCCACTGAATGAGACCGATTCTCCGCCAAATCAAATCACCGTCGCACAGCCCTAACATTTGCCATTCATCAGCTGTGAGCAGCACACGCGAAGCTGCAACCCTCCCCGCTGCTCCCCCCCTCCCCGACGTGCACACATACAACACGCACACCTTGAGGAAATAAACTGTGGTTGCTCTTTCGAAGATGTAGAGTCAGCTCTGCAAAAATCTCTATATCATCACATTCAGCAGCTGTTTTATCATCTTTTGCCATCATTTACATTGTCATCAACAGCACGTTTTCACCACGACAGGGTAATTTGACCGCAACGTGTTCATTTCTAGCCTCCGGATACACCTTTGGTCCACGCATAACCTATGCAGCGCATGCTGCTTGCGGGAATGATTCACGTAGGTTAGAAACCATCCCCTTTCATACTTATTTCCAATATGCACATAAATGTAGTTGTGTTTCCAAGCCTCAGCAAATTTGCAATTCTTGCCCCAGGAAAGAGGGTTCCTGTGAAAGGAGAGGCCTGATGCTGTGCCTGCATCCAAATACAACTCGGTACTTCGTTAGGAAATAGAAAATCAAGGACCATCTTGAGAGGTAAGAGAGAGGAATGGAGGCACATGACCCTCGCTTTCTGTGCTGGATAGAGGGATACACTGAAATCTAGTTAGCGCTGGTCCTGCTTGGAGCAGGGGGTTGGACTAGATGTGCCCTCCTGAGGTCCCTTCAACCCTCATTTTCTGTGATTCTGTGATTCTAAATGCCAGGTTGGCCTGTTTTCATCTGTAGGCAGCAATACTCTTTGCAAAGAAGGGGTCTTGCTGACCTTCTAGCTCCTTAAAGAAATAAGAGAATTGCATTCATTTCTCTTGGCTCCTGATAATCATCCAAGTATGTAACAAAGGGAAGACCTTGAGAATCAAATACACAAGGCCTTTTATTTAGAAAGCACCTGGCAAGGCATCACTATTGAATTTCCCCTTCCTTGCATTATTACATGCCAGGTTGTAGAGGGCATCTTTGGCTTGATAGATACAGCTGTAATTTGGTTTTTAACTGAAATTATTACAGGACACGCCAATTGAGATGAAGCTAGTGTCAAGTGCAAATGTGTTTTTTACAGAAAGGTGGAAGGGAGGGCACAGAGGCACCTTAGATGACCTAAACTGGAGATGCAGAAGCCATATAAAAAGCTTGAGTTCGGAAAACCTTGCTCCCCTCACTTGCAAGATCTATAGGGAAAGTTGGTGATAATAAGGAGAAAAGATGGCGTGCCTGTGCTAAAAAGAGAAATCAAACTGAGTTTTACTTGTGCTCCAAGGTCCAGCTGCTTGCAAAGAGCTTATATTCATTGTATGTTTTCAGGGCAGTTATGTCGGGCCGTTTCCAGGTTGTCCAGCTACCAATGCTTGGCTTAAAGCAGTGCACTGCTGTTATAATTTCTTGCAGGGCATCTCTGATGTTTCAGAGAGAGCCAGGAAAACCCCCCCCACCCAGCTCACGGTGCTCCCCAACTTGTGAAAATTTCTTCAAGCACCTGAATGATGGCATCCAAAATAAAACTGCCCCCATTCCCCTGACTTCCCAGGTCTTGTTTCTTGGGTTGGCCCAGTGGTGTCCAACCTTTATGTCCCATGGGCTGGATGGGCAGCACCAGGTCCCTCTGCGTGTCAGATTTGGCTGGTGGGCCCAAACCGGTGCCTGGGTGCGTGTGGCAGGGATGTGATCCAGAGTGCAGGAAGGGAGGCTAATTCAGTGTGCAGGGTGGGCACATTTAAGGCCCAAATTCGGCCACCTGGCAAACACCTGGCTCAGCCCCAATCCAGCTGCCAGGCAATAGCCTGGCCCTAATCTGGCTGCCCAGGACTTGGAAATTTGGCAGTGAAGAAGTGGTGGTTGTGTTAAATGGCACTACTTCCTGCTGCCAAATTTTGTGGGCCGGAGGTCGAGCACCCTGAATGAGTTTATGAAATGCTTTAATTGATGCCAATTATGATCCATTTGACAGACAGGGGCAATGACTAATGTGCCGTACTTCACGCTGCCTAGTGACAGCACTTGGGAATGAGCACACGCAGCACAAGGAAGTATCAGTCCTGCTAAAGCTGGCACATGGTGGCGCAGGTGTCACCGCTGGAGGCACGGTCAGTGGTGTCAGTGCAGGGGGCTGAAGAGCCAAATGTCATCTGTTCATTGACGGCAAAGAAGAGCCATTTTAAAAAAACCCATAAAACCCAAAAAGCCCCAGTGATCTCATGACTGAGTACACCGGCTGTTGCCTAAAGGTCAGTGCTGAGTGGTGCAGTTTGGATCCCAATGCTGAGCTGCAGCCTCTGCACTTTTGCCACTAACGTGTCCTTATCAGCTGTTGTCGGTACATAACTGTGTCACTCCACAGAGAACAAAAGGTTCTTGCAAAGCTCAAGAGAGAAAATTGCAAAGCAGCAAAATCTAAGAGGGGACAGGGAGGGAAACGGTTCATTCCAGGGTCGGGCTGCCCTTGCTCCAAGTGCTGCCCTCTCCCGATCGTCCCAGCTCCGCTCTGCTCTGCCCTGCGGCGTCACCCGGCTTCCTCATGCCCCCGCAGCCCTTCTCCCCAGATTGGTGCTGCTCCACGGGGTCTCAGGAGTTTCTCTCATTTCCCCTCCTCCAGGCCATTGCCCTCTGCTCAGAGCTTGTCTGCTTGCTCAGCTCATCTCCCTCCCATGCCAGGCACCACCTGGGGCATACGGCAGCAGAGTTTTTAAGTTATGAGCACCTCTTCTCCGAAGACTAGCCTTGCCTTCACCATCCTTTTTGGCTTGCTGGTTAGGAAAGAGAAGGGTTTTGAAACTTGTTTCTCTTGTAAGAAGAGGTCAAAATGGAGAACTACTGGCTGTTGGCACTTCCAGCTTTAAAACCTAGGGCTGTTGAGGAAACTTCAGGTGGAAGCACATCCTAACCTCCAGGGCTTGAGTCCAGCTCCAGGCATCAGCCAGCATGTGCTCAGCCACTTCTGCCAGCAGCATCGGTGCTATTTGCCCAGCCTGTCTCCTGCCTCAGCACCTCCCTTCTTCACACACTATTGCCCTTCAAGGCTGGGACTGGGACCTGGCACTTCGAAGCTAACGCCTCCCCCTCACCAGCAAGCCTCTGTAGCCCAACCAGTCCCTGACATCAGCTCTGCCGTTTCGCTCGGTAGCTGGTTGGGCTTTGAAGCTTGCCTGTGGCCCCCACCCTGCCACTTGAGGTCAGCTGCTTGCAGTTACACTTCCCACTGCAAGGTGCTGCGGGGAAGATGAGGGAGCCTCGTGTTTGGAAAAGCGTTGAACTTTTTGTACCGAGGCCCTTGCCACGCTCTCCTCGGCTCCCGCGGGGCGTGGGTGACTCCTTCCAGGAAATGAGGAAAGAGGCCTTGCAGCACTGGCCTGGCTTGGGGGTCTCTGGGCAAGCGTTTGACTGGAAGGGAAGGGATTCCCCACCTGCTGCGTGCTTCCCTTCCACACCTGCACCCCGCTGAGTCCCAAGGGGGCTGATGCTTTAGCTGCCAGCACTGACCTGGCAACCCCAGGGGCTTACTTGGGAGTATCCCACCTGCAACCACAGCTCATTGGCAAAGGTTCGACTCAGGAGGGGGCATGCAGAGGCTGGAGGCACTGCAGTGACGTTGTGGGGATGCCGCATTTGAGAGCAGCACTTCTTGGAGAAAAGCTGTAATGCTCTGGCCTCATGCCTGATTGCACCTGCCAAGACTTTAGGCCAGGGAGAGACTTCTTCCCCCCACCACTCAACCCGGTCCAGATCCTCCATCCTATGTTTTATATTGAGCCCCAGGCCTGGCAGCAGGAGGTTTCGAGGAACTGGGAAGGGTCCTGCGGATATCCATGCGGCGCAGAGAGGACCAGGAAAGTGGATGTGTCGCCCCAGCACCTCACTGTGATGTACTAATGGCCTTTGTGTAAGAAGTCACCTTAGACCTCACAGCGCAGCGCCCCAGCCCAGCCTCTGCCAGCCTCCAAGATGGAGGCGAGAGGAAAGTCCTCATCTTAGGATCCAGTCAGTTCAGTAACCACTTTGATCTATTTCTAGCCCTTCTGGCACCAGCAGCAATCTTGATATGGCCAGGAGCTGGAGGGCACCAAGGTTTCGAGATGTGTGTGCCCCAGAGGCAGTGATCTGCATACAGTGCCCAGGCTGAGTAATAACTTGTTGCTAAATGACGTGGTGCGGGAGCTGTATTTGAACTGCCAGGGACCTGTGTCTCATGTGCGAGCCGGCCTTCCTGTCCTCTGTTACGGGGATGGCCACCCCGCCGTGGTGTGGGTGTCACAAGGTGCATGGGGGGGGGCTCTGCGTGTGGCATGCAGTGAGGCAAGGAGCAGACAGGCAGCGCAGCAGCAGATGGAGCAGAAAGCAGAGCAGGATATCAGGAAGGGAGCACAGAGTAGGGAGCAGAAAGCAGAGCAGCTCATTGGGCAGGGCACGGGGATTGAAGTGGCCGTTGGGGAGGGTACAGAGCTAATTTATGGCACTCCCGCAGGAAGGCTGGCCCCCGTGGCTCTATTCTGGCAAGGTTTCCAGACACCAGTTTCTTTCATAATATTCTTTGAACAGTCTCTGGATGGCAATAAACTCTAGCTCACTATTGCCCCCAGGGCTAGGGACAGAAATGACACGCAAAGTTTAAATGATCGGAAACCAGTTCAAATCTGCAATACAACAGAAGTTCATAGTTTCATAGTTGCTAGGGGCTGGAAGGGACCTTACAGATCATTGGGTGCAGTGCACATAAACTGCTTTCCAAATGGCCAAAACTGGTTTAAGATAAACTTGAATGGATGCAGTATCAGCCTGAACTGATTTAGGTTAAATCACTTCATTGAACTTCTGTACCAGGTCCCCTCCAGAGTCAAGTTAACTCTCAGTCTCCCAGCATCCCAGGGTGTTTTCCATCTCCCCCACAAGCCCTTCCCCCCATGGGCAGACTAGCCTTGGCCCAAGCTGAGCAGGGAGGGATATTCTAGCACCCTCCAGTGTCTGGCCTGGTCCACTACAGGTGTGTGGCTGCATTTCTGGAATCAAAGTGGATGTCTGTTCACTTGCTTATCAGTTCAATATATGCAGTTTATACTAATCTGCAAAGAGTGAATTGATTCAGCCTTGGACTTTTTTGACTGTCTGTCCTTAGCCCATGTGTATTAGTATCTGAATGACTTCATTGTGCCATCCAGTCTCTGGTATTTTACTTTAATTTGATCCCATGTAAAATGTACCATAAGGGAAGGACTTCTTTAGGGTAAGGGTGACCAAAATCTGGAACAGACTCCCAAGGAGGGGGTGCAGGCCCCAACCTTGGAAGTCTTCAAGAAGAGACAGGACAGACGCCTTGCCGGGATCATTTGATCTCAGCAGTATTCCTGCCCAGAGCAGGGGGGCTGGACTTGATGATCTTTCAAGATCCCTTCCAGCCCTTCGTTTCTATGATTCTGTGTTGTTCGTTGCCTCAGCATCCGAGGCTAACATACACTGCTCCAAATAGCTGTGGTTTTCATGCATCTGGCTGGTATCTTGAGATTGAGCAAGCGCACCTCTCAGATACTTCCCCATTTGGGTCTGGTATTGAAACACTCAGTTTTGTGGTTAGATTCACTACAGCCTGTGAGAGAACCCCCTTCGACTCCCCTGGTGCTATACTAACTCGCCCCGGGCTCAGGACTTCTCCCTTGTCTGCTCAGTAAAGTAATTCAGGATTTTTCTGGACCAGTGTTTGGGGGATGAGCGGGGAAAGGGAGAGGAGGTTGAAACCATCGAGCGTGAGACAGAATCAGAAAAGCGGCATTCTCAGGCTCAATGTAGAACAAAATTGCAATACTGAGAAGGTCTCTCTGGAGGCTTTCGTGAGTTCAGCAACAGCTAGTATCATGAATGTTGATCATGAGAAGGCATTGCTGTAACACTGCCCACCACTTTAATGTCTATCCATCATCCTTACGCATCTTTGCCAGATGCAGACAAACGCCAACTCCTAAACCAGGGCAAGGCATGTGTCAAATGAATAGCTCAGCATGTGTCCCTTATTCAGTGAATATTGACAATGGTCCAGAAATGGCCAGATAAATGGTAAGACAATATTCCTTGAGAGTTCTCCAATAACATAGCTGATCATAGCATTCAGCCAGTTCTCATGGTATAGCAAGGGAGGCAAGTGATAGTCCCTCCGAACCTCAATAAGTAATCAGCACTAAGTGGCTTCTCATTACTCGCTTCTTTGGGGCAGCATCGTGAACAAATTACTGTTTTGACCAGATTAAAGAACCAGATTAGAAAGGAGCCAAGCCACAGCTGCTTGGCCGTTCCTGTGCCGGAGTTGAGAACGGTGGCTGAGACTTTCAAAGGACTTGGTGAATTAGGCAGTCAGGTTTCTCTCGCTTACTGTAATGGGAGCTGTGTGAATCTCCTGTCTGTCTGGACATTCACACCCTCCCTTAACTCCCCAGTGTAGACTAACCCTTAAAGTCCTCTGATAGTCCAGTTCCTCCTCCTAGGATGCCTCAAGTTTCTGGTGCCCTTTTTTTGTGGGGGGGAATAATGCCTCATTTCTGCTTTTACGAAAAAATCTCACCTCTTCTGTGCAGGCTCTCTGCATCCCCTTAAAGCAGGAAGTGCGTGGAAGGAAATTATACGCTATCAAAAAAGTGCTGCATCTCTTCAGAAACTGTGGGTAGATCACAAGGGCAGAGCTTGCGTGCTTGTGTCAAGGCACAGGCATCCTCCGCAGGAGTTGCTGGAGTCGTGAGTGAGCCGTCACGAAGAATGCTTCGTGTTAGAAAGGGAACCTGCTTGGTTTTGCAGGTTGGGCTGTGGCTATGGACACAGCTGGGTCTAGCGCAAGGGTGCAGAAGTGGTAATTTAAAGCTCGTCGACGGGACGGAGAAATGCTGCCCGGTTTGTTCATCCAGACCAGGTAAGGAGGTTTGTTCATCCAGACCAGGTAAGGAGCCTGGGTGGGGGATATCCTGCTCTGTTATGTGCTGGCAGGAGAGTAGGCAAAATTAGACAAATTTTAAGGTGATGTGAGCAGAGTGTGTGCAGAAAGGAAAACAGAAACAGAAACATCTCCTCCCTCCTTGTTGGAGCTACAGACATCACTCTGGAGCCTTCTGGCTTTGATACCTGCCTGCACCAAAAGTCAGGGGACTTGGGCTCTGGCGTGTTGGTTGAACCCATGGCAGCGAGAGAGAAGCGAGCTGCAAAATTTCAGGTCCAGCTTTGCAATCCAGTTTCTTTCTGGACTGTTGAGCAGAGCCCATCTGACACTGAGATCCCAGTGGAAACGAGAGCTACAGCGCGCTGAGGAACAGCGTCACGCCTCTAAATCAGTGCTGTAGCAACAGGTCTGCCTTTGAGAGAGAGCATCTCTACCTAAAAAAGGGGCCCTGCTTCTCCCTTGGGATGTGCCCTGGCAGAGCAGGTGCCCGGTAACGCCAGCTCAGGCAGGAATCTGCCTAGGACAGCAATGGGGGCAGGTCTTGGATCTCAGTGGCAGACCGCAGCTGGGAAGGGTCGCCTTCCTCGTTGCTTTTCCCCTTTGAGTCGAGACTTGAAAGCTTTCTGTAGCTGGAATAGAGGGGATGGCCCTGCTGGAGGGACCCCTGCCTGAAGCCCTCTGCCCTTCATTACAGAGGCGGTCTGAGCAGGTGGTCCCGACGGTCCTTGCTAGCCTCAGGAGCCGGCCTGCTGGAGCACCTGTGGGTCTTCTGGGCCGGCACCACGTCTACAAGGGCCACTCATCTTGGTGGCTTCAGAGCTTGGGCTTTGGTGGCTGACAGCAGCTTAGAGCAAGGGCAACCTGATCAGCTGTGGGCTTTCGTTTCTCATACATTTCTCAATCAGCAGAGGGTTTCCTTTTTCACTCACGTGGCTCTGAACAGGCTCCCCTGGGAAGGGTTTTGCTGCGTCCTACAATGATATCAGCTCTCTGATGAGCATCAAGACGTGATGCTTACATGAGCGAGATGCGCCTGTCCTTCCCCGTCGTCTTCTATACGGGTCCCTCGGGCTTTGATCGTGAGGGGCAGAGTCCAGTAAGGGGTGGGGGGTATTTGGTGAAGGGACGTGATCAACACGCTGGATGAACCCAGCTCACCGCCGGTCAGCAGACTCGGCAAAGTGAGTTCGCAAGTCCAGGCCTAGTGTCCCAGGCTTTTGCATCCTCTCCGGCAGCATGTGCAGGAGGGGAATTGCCCAGGTGCTGCCGTCCATGCTATGGCAGTTCCGTGACTAGAGGCTTTAAAATCCCCCAAAGCTAAAATAAATTGGAGGAAGGAAGTGGGTAACTTAATGCCAGTCGGTGGTAGTGAAGTGACTCCAGCCCCGGTAGCCTACAAAATGTGGAGCAGCTTGACTCTGGTGGGAACGGAGGGTTTGGTTGGACCAGCGCCTGATTGTCAGGTGAACAGTGCACAGAGGCAAGGACCCTCCTCCCTCTTTCCTTCTGCAGTTTAATTTCTTCAGAGGCCAAAGTCCTTGAGTCCCTTTTGCTACCAGCAATGCAGAAAAGCACCCTGAATCTCTATCTAGAAACGAACAAAGGGGGCCAAAGGTGGCCTGTGCTCTACCATTGCCTCTAGCCTTTCATGCGGTACCCCGATGCACAAACACGTGGCTTTTCCTCCATTTTCCTTGAGGTCACCCAGGTCTCAGGTAAGAAAGGGCTTTCTCCTTTCTTGCCCCAGGGTCTCCCCGTGCTCACTTCATTTCTTGATGTTACGCGTCCATGGTGTTAGCTAGTCCCGGTAGCTCCAGCCTTTGCTTTCATGAGCTCCAGAGCCACTCGGCAGTAGCTCTTCTATCTTGTGTTGTGTTAAAGCAAGTCAAAAGCAAGGGTGGAGTGCCAGTTGCAGCGTTCAGATCTAGGCTAGGACCTAGGTTTTCTCTGGCTTTTGAAGGGGTCTAGGGGTTTGATTTGGACTCCTTTCTATCGAAGTAGCTCAGAGCACAAATGATGGACACCTCGGTAGTGGAGGGTGCGGGGAGAGCGTGGGGGTGCGAGAATGAAGACCTGGACCTCGGTGCTCTTTAATCCAGCACAGGGGCAGTGTCTTGGCCACTGAGCAGAAAAAGTGCTACTTGTTCCCCACGGGCCCATCGACCCTGGCAAGATCCTTGCCCAAAAGCACTCCATGATGACAGAGTCTGCTTGCAGCTACCATCATTTCACCGCAGCGTAGGCTCCCCATTGATCTCTGGATTCACTGAGAGCACTGCTGGGTTCACCAGCAACGCCAAGAGCACTGCCCACTATATTCCTCCCTGGGAAAGGAGTTAATGTTCAAGAAGTAATGCCAGCGATCAAACTGTGACAGGCAGCCTCTGAACTTTGCCGGATCAGGTATAACCAGGAAAGCTTAACTCCTTGTTTTCTTCCTAACAGAAAACCAGTTTACGCCGTGTGCTAATGCAGAGGGTGACTGTAAATGTGAGGCTGGATACCAGTGCACTGACGTATCCTGCACGTCCTGCAAACAACTCCCACAGTGCAAGGCAGGCGAGGAAATAAGCAGAACAGGTAAGTCGAGGAGCATGAATGACGCTACCAAGCTGAGCTCTGTCCCGGTAGCAAGCAGAGTCGGTCCATACAAGCTGCTGCTCCTCCGTCATCCGGGCATGTGCGTCCTGGCAGCCTTTTGGTGCTGAGGTAGGGATGTCTTAGCAGGCCAGGCATCTGGTACAAAGTACCGGAGATCTTTGCTCCCCAGCTTTTAAACTTTCCCTCCATAAATTTGAGTTGGGATGAGTAGATCTCACGGCCAGGCGCGTGGAGTTGCTTTTCTTTGGAGTCAATAGAGGAGAAGCTGGTACAATGCCAGTTCTTAATTTACGGACTCCCAGCGGTAAATGCAACCTCTAAAACACAGTGGGTTTTGAAAAGTAAAACTCATTGTCGGAGCAACCAGGCGCAAACCCACCATCTCCTTACACATTCGTCAGAGGTGCAAGGAAACAGGAGGATCACTTTATGTGAGGTTTCTCTCCAGATCTTTATCAGCGCTCTGCAGACAGTGCCCAACCCCCGGGCAGCTTGTTTGTGCATCACAAGAAGCCAACATTTCAGGGAAGGAGGCAAAAATATTCCAGTGCCAAAACCTACCTTTGCCTCAAACTGCAATAGATAGGTAAATATCTGCACTTTGCTGTGGAGATGTTCAACTGCCCACCAACTTTATCTAAGTTGCGTTTCCGGGCTTGATCATTGCACGTCCTTCTAGGAGAGGTGTAAAGAATACAGAGACATCTCAGCGCACCAGGGCTTTGAGTACAGCCCGGTTTCTGGTTGCTGTCCCAGCAATGGAGAGGATTAATCAGGCATAATATTGACTGTGAATGAGAGAGGACTGGCACCTCTGAAAGGCCTTGAGAGTGAAGAGAGGTGGTTTATGTTTGAGGCAATGGAGACGAGGGAGCCGGTGAAGGTATGTAAAAACAGACCATTCCTCCCTTTCCTGTTACTCCATAGCCAATTCTTTTCTTTTCTCTTCTAGGCAACATTGATTTTGAATTCATCTGCAAACCCTGCAAAAATGGCACCTTTTCTAAAGCTGGGGACACCAGATGCAAACCTTGGACTAAGTATGTATTCACGAATGGTCCTTTTGTTGGCCCACCCCCACAATGCATGCCCCAAGGTCATTTTAAACTTTCACATTGCAAGAGGTGACCCAAGAGTTTTTCTGGGTTACTTCTGCTCTCGGTGCTGAGATTTAAGAGGTGGTTTTGTTCACCAGGATGCCATGTGAAGCTGTTGTTTGGTTTTGTGCCTGAGAAATCTCAGAGTGAAACTCGGTCAAATCAAAACACCTTGTGTGAGACCTACTTTCAGAACTGAGCCACAAGCCGACACGAATCCCTTCCAGGCCTGGTGGTGGTTTGAACGGCATTGTGTCTCAACCGGTCCTCAGGAGATCTGTGCCCATGTTAGCCAGCAAGGGCAGCCATAATAAATGGGGGGTGGGGAGGAGAGGAAGAAAACAGACAGATGGGTTGCAGGGAGAGAAAAGGCTAAAGGCAGGGAGAAAACCAGAGACTTTCAATACCACTCTTTCTTCTTTTTAGGCATCCAGGTCCTAGATGTGTAATGATCCAGCCAGGAAATGCAACCCATGATGCAGAATATGGCAAAGATGAACCTTCTGTGCAGCAAGGTATGTCCAGAGCAGCATCTCATTTACCTTGATGGTCCCTTCTACCCTGGAGACATTTTTAGGCTTTGACTCAGTCCTGAGAGACATTGTTGCTGTGGCTGTGGAAATGACCACCGCATCACCTGCAGTGCTTTCGCCGCCAGAACGACTTGAGCGGCTGACGAGTTCAGGTCCCCGCATCATGAGAGGATCATTAATCATTGACTTCGTAGAGTGAGGAGGGAGAAATGGAGATGGCATATGGCTAACCTTGAGAGGTGTTATGATCCCAGCACTTGTTCCTGCCCATGGCAGGGGGTCGGATGTGATGATCTGTTCAGGTCCCTTCTGACCCTAGAGACTATGAAGCCACGGCAGGGCCGTGGTATAACTGAACGGTTCCTTAACAAAACTTATTGGAGTTTTCCATCGGGCGGCTGCAACTTTGCGGAGCTCTCGGGAGACTGCTTAGCAATTAGTCACCCATGTTTCAATTTCTTCGGTCTCGTTCCTTATGAAGTGACTGCTGCAGGTCCAATTCTTCCAGGTACCAATTAGTAGCACGGCTGAAAACAAGAGGATGCAAGTTACAGGGAGGAATACACACACACACGCACGCATGCACAATTTTTTTATGCTTTATATACATACTGAAAACCCTGAAGAGCTGCCCACCTTCAGATCTTTTGGAGATAAGATCAAGTTGAGAGAGCTAAGCGCTTGGTGGGATCAAGCTCTCCATATTGCTACAGAGCAGAATTGTACCAGCGCACCCCATTGCCTTCTCTTGTGTTGCAACGAGAGTAGCTATTCAGCCCATTATTCAACTGCAGAGAGACCTCAGGCCAGGTGTGATGTGCAGCGTGGAAGACCACTGAAGCCGAAGAGTAATGGATGAAAAGATGGTGTATGGGTCCTCGTTACAAAGCAGAGCTGGGTGCTTAAGGCTGGGCAAGGGAGAGGGATATGCTGAAGCAAAGAATATCCCATCTACAAACAATGATCTCCTGCGTGCAAGATCCTAGCTGAGTTTTTGCCCTCCTGATTAGTAACTGTAGAATGACTTCTCTAGTGGGTCGGACACAGTTCTTTGTCTAAATCCAATATCTTTTATTAGACTGATTCAAATAGCCAGAAAAATTCTTGTTAGCAAGCTTTCGGGCACAAACGCCCTTCGTCAGGCTGAGGACGCATCTGCAGATGGTCTGTGCTCTTCCTGGAGGGAGTGGTAAAGCAGCCAGAGACTAGTACATATGCAAGAAAGCCAGTCAGTGGAAATGTAAATTGAGGTGGTCAGTAGGTGAGAGACAGGTGGGGAGGGGGGACGGGGGAATGAATGAGTAGCTGTAGTCAAAGGATGGGAGACAGGAGGGTGGTGGGGAAGGGAATGAGAATAGCTGGTCAAAAGTGGAGGGTTTCCCTGGGGAGTCAGATGGCAGGCAGGTTATAACGTGTCATAAATCCAATGTCTATATCTAGTCCATACAAAAAAACTAGGACACTTGGTTCCAAAATGATACCTTTTGTTAGACCAACTGGGAAATATATTTAGTCCACGATTTTTTGTGTCCAGCAGATTGATGAAGTGGAGTTCTTAGGCTCGTCTGTGAAAGGTATTTTCCGTAGTGAATCCTAATTCTGCTTGTGATTAAGACGTGGTAAAGTGATAAGGTCTCATCGAGTATTTCCTTGTTGCTTTCCTGTGGTTCAGGGCTTAAAACGTCACATATATTAACCTCTGACTATTCATTTCTTTGCAGGCATCCTTTCATCTTTGGAGTCCTCGTCTACCACGATCATGGCAATCCTGACTGCAGTGGCTATCTTCATTCTCATCCTGATGACCTTCTTATTGCACTTCTTCATATGGTCACTGAAGAGAGAGAAAGTCCACTTAGTTCAAAGTCAGTGCAGCTGTACAGTTTGTTGGCTGCTGAAGGGAGATGCCTGGTGTTGGGGGGCCAGTCCAGGACTTGGTAGATCTGGAACAATGCCCCGCTGCCAGTGTGTCTGTGCCTCAGTTTCCCATCTATCTCCCCACCCCCTCCTCACAGGAATGTAACATCTGACCTGCACTCCATAGTGTAGTAGGGAGAGCACAAGATGCATCCACCCTCCGAGCTGCTCTTGGGCAGCGCAGCCCTTCCTTTCTGCTGGCCGAACAACACGGTGTTGTGTCACTGTATGGGCTTATGTAGAACAGATCCAGCGTGTCTAAGCACCGCTGGCCAGATTTGTCTGTGTGCCAAGGGCTCTTGATATAGCCAGTGCAGTGGGGGCTTTCGCTCCTATCCGTTCACAGGCATTCCTGAGTGGTCAAAAGGGGCTGAGGATTGAGAAGACAAAGAAGAGACAAAGATCCAGCCTTTATTTCTGGGTTGGTGATCCATTTGGTGGCAATGCCTTGCTAAGCACCTGCTACTACTGGGCCTCCCGAAGCGTCCTCCATCCCGGCAGACACTAAACCAGGGGGCACCGTTGGGAGAAGCCTGCCATGCAGCCCAGATTTCCCAGGGAGTTTGCAGCACCGGGGGCAGTTGAGGGCATCACTTGGACATATTCCAGGTTTTGAAGCAGAGCAATAATACACTAATGTCTTCAGATGAGGAGCAGCCTCAGGTTTCTTCCAGGGTGCAGCTCTCAGGCACACGCAGACTGTGAGGACGGGGTATTACTATTTCCCTGATGTGTCAGTCATAAACGTAACCCCTGATTTCTGATCGTTTCCTTGCAGAACCTGAAAATAATTCTGTCTTGATGCCACCACCAACAAGCCACCTCGTAGAAGATACCTACAGCTGCCAGTTCCCCGAAGAAGAAGCTGGAGACAAAATAATTGAAGAAAAGCCTTCTTGCATCATCATATCGGGCCTGCACTGAAGAGGTGGATGGGAGGCAAATATCTGTGAAAAGGGAGGATTTGAATGTCATTTCAAACACGGGCAGGCTGAAGGGTGGGGACAAAGATAATCTCGGAAACATGGCAGTCTTGCAGTAGGAATTGGGGAACTATTCCCTCGCGCTGGCATTTGGCTCAGCCCCTATTCTTTTTGGCCAGTTCCTCCTATTCTGATCCAAGTCCTTTTCAGCTCAGCCTGAGACCAGAACATTTTGTCTTGGTTCTTCCCGTGTGCATCGCGTGCTTACAACCGCATGGTGTCTCCCCTACTGAGTCGCGTGTCAGTGAAGGATCCGGGTCTCTGTTTTAATAGCACGAAATTACTTAACCAGAAGCCAAGATGCCATTTTCAAAAGATAAATTGAGGCCTGCTGAGTCCACAGTCTGGGTATGCAAATGTCCCCGGGCGCTTATAACAGCTTTCACTTGGAAGGCTTCATAATACCAAGGGCATAAATGCACTTGCTCGGATGAAAGGAGCAGAAGTGGCAAACAGTGGTATAAGGACTATACTCTGTGCTCTGCTGCATGCAGTTAGGTTGTGTTTCACCACAAATAGGTGAGACCGTGCGGCAACCCTCCATGGAATTCGTGAGACATTTTGCTGGCTGTGGTGGAAACAGAATTTCCTTGTTGCTTTTGACGATGATGCAAATTGCAGTCTACGGTGCTGCTTCCTGTTTGGTTTCGGTGCGAGGCTGGTAGGGCCACGTCACTGCGTGTGTGTGTGTAAGTGCCACTTCCGAGCTAGCCCTGGGCGCTTGTGCTTGTAGGGACTCTTCTCACAGGGACAAGGGCTTCGGAGACACGTTTCGGCTGTATGGATTTGTTTCTGCAGAACACTCCCCCCCACCCCAACCCCTTCTTCCTTAAGTCAAACCAGTTTTTGTTCCGGGAATATTTAAATAAAGCACCCCAAAGCCCCCTCTGGAAGACTAAGCTGAAGGCTATGCAGCCCAAGCAGCAAAGTTTCTGCGTGATGAGTCCTCCTCCCCTCGCTCGGGGAATAACCGGGAGAATGAAACGGGAAACGAAATAAAACTGGCTCCATATTTTGGCTAGAGGAACCTCAAGCCTCGTCCTCCCCAGGTGTAAGCCAGCCCAGCTCTGGTCTGGTAGCCAGTGGGCTCTGAGATTCCCATTCCCTGTTTGCAAGAAGTAAAACTAGACCCCACCGATTTTTACATGGGTTTCCAAATTGACAGAACAAAACCTCACCTTTCTATTTCTCGGAGCCAAAGATTCAGCTGAGGCTAGCCTCCGTCGGAGGAATTGCTTTGATTTCCATCAGTGGAGGATGATCCCAGTCCTTGGGTTCAACTAGCGATGCCTGGGGGGGTTTTTGGATTCGACCTGCTTGCCATGTAGGGTCAATAGCCTGTCTCCCTTGGAAAGAGCTGCTTGGAGCGTGGCTGTATGACTGCCCGCCCTCTGAGCAAGCATGAGGTTTTGAGGCAGTCTTCACATGAAAGGTAATAAAGCAAACACACCCCGAGCCAGTAAGAAAGTTAGTTTCCTTTATTTTATTTTATTTTATTTCTCTAGAAAACTGGAGCAATACCTGTAAGTGTGACATGCACTGTGTGATATGCACTGGAACTGTTACCAAGTGGATATCTGAAATTGGGTGTAGAAATAGTGTCATTAGCTGGGTTACATCGCATGCCATTTCTTAGCTGCTAGTCCGTTCCCAAGACACCCATCATACACATCTTTATAGTTCTTTATAAAGTTTCGGACTTGCTTTATAAATTGCTTAAATTGCTCATTCTTCTCCATCCCTGGAAATTGCAATGTGTCGTGGTTACCCTGCCAGAAGCAGGGGCTAAATGTTGGATTTTTTGGTGCCTTTCCTGCTTGCCCTTGGCTGTTACTGTAAGGGGGAGGTTGAAGAACCGTACCTTGGCGCTCTCGCACAACACAAGGAGTCAGGACTCCTGGCTCCCATTTCCAGTTCTGCAGCTGTCTTGCTGTGTGACTCAGAGCAAACTGCTTAACCTTTCTGTGTCTCAGGGATATTGATACCTACCTCACAGGAATAGCGATAGTGGGGACATGCAAGAGGAGCCAGAAGGATTGAACTGAAAGGGTGGACTTTATTATCCTCGAGGATCTTTAAGCTCTGGGTGCAGAGATCATTTTAAGCTGCCCTGCAGTTCTCTGGCTACTGTTAAAATGGATATCCTCAACATTTTGGGGATGTAGGGGGGCAGTTACATTTCAGGATGTAACTTTAGGGGGGGCAGTTACATTTTGGGATGTAACATTTCGGGGATGTAGGGAGGCAGTTAGGAAGGCCAAGGCAGAGATGGAACTGGGACTAGCTTCTCAGATTAAGCACAATAGGAAGTCCTTTTTTAAATACATAGGGAGCAAAAAGAAGGTCCCGGGTAACGTGGGGCCCTTGCAGGATGCGTTGGGAAATTTGGTCGTCACACCGGACGGACTAAACAAGCTAGCATGTTTAACGATTTCTTTGCCTCTGTCTCCCTAAGTAGGGACCAGAACAGCCACCTCCCTGCTGGGCCCCCCTCGGGCCCCGGGGAGGCACACCTGGGCCAAAGGTTAGCAAGGAACTAGTCAGGGAGCTTCGGGAGGGGCTGGACGTATTCAAGTCAGCCGGCCCGGACGATCTCCACCCTAGAGTCCTAAAGGAACTGGCCGAGGTCGTTGCAGGACCCCGGCACGGCTTTATGAGCACTCGTGGTGCTCTGGTGTGGTGCCGGAGGACTGGAAGAGGGTCAACATGGTCCCCATCTTCAAAAAAGGCAGGAAGGAGGACCCGGGAAACTATAGGCCGGTTAGTCTCACCTCGATCCTAGGCAAGCTGTT
>NW_017728926.1:15979435-16040705 GCF_001723895.1 Crocodylus porosus
GTGTGGGGATGCAGTCAGGAAGGCCGACCGCACCTTGTCGTGCATCCACAGATGCATCTCGAGCAGGTCCAGGGAGGTGATCCTCCCCCTCTGTGCGGCACTGGTCAGGCCGCAGCTGGAGTACTGCGTTCAGTTCTGGCGCCGCACTTCAGGAGGGATGTGGACAGCATGGAGAGGGGCCAGAGGAGGCCACTCGTGTGATCAGGGGACAACAGGGCAGACCCTATGAGGAGAGGCTATGGGACCTGAACCTGTTCAGCCTCCACAAGAGAAGGCTGAGGGGGATCTCGTGGCCTGTTACAAACTAGTCGGGGGGATCAGCAGGCATTGGGGGAGTCCCTGTTCCCCCGAGCACCGCCAGGAGTGACCAGGAATAATGGGCACAAGCTAGCAGAGGGTAGATTTAGGTTAGATATCAGGAGGCGCGACCTCACTGTCAGGGCGGCTAGGATCTGGAACCAACTTCCAAGAGAAATGGTGCTGGCTCCTACCCTGGGGGGTTTTAAGAGGAGGCTGAATGAACACCTTGCCGGGGTCGTTTGACCCCAGTGCTCTTTCCTGCCATGGCGGGGGGTCGGACTATATGATCTGCTCAGGTCCCTTCCGACCCTAGAAACTATGAAACTATGAATTTGATGTCTTCTGTCTAGGCTGTCATTCTGTACACAGCATGTCCTTGAAATGGTCCTTTTTATTTACTGGGTATGTTTAAAAAATGTTCCTTACTATGACCTTTTGCAAAGGCAAAATAAACATCTGAACTCAGTAAAATGTCACGTGGATTGAGCAGATTTGAACAGTTCCTTTTTTTTGTTGTTGTTGTTGCAGGGTTGGGTTTTTTGGTTTTGGGTTTTGTTCCCAATTATTTTGTTTTTAATTCTCTCTCCTGGATCTTGGTTGGATGCAGTCAGCTTTCTCTGTAGTGCTCTTCCCAATGCACCTGGCTTAGGACCTGCACAGGACCCCCATCAAACATTTCTGCCAATGCATTTCTGCCCAAGCCAGCAGCATCTCTGGTCTCCCTCTCACCAAGCACTTGGCTTAGGCTGCTGGAAATCCCAGTGACTTACTACCATTCCCCAGCTTCCTACTGACTTGCTGCCATCAGAACAGGAAACCATGCTTAGGCAAACCCGCCATGATAAAGGCACAGAGCCAAACTGTTTGCTGGGCCCAGGACTAGAACAATATGATCTGTTGCTTTCAGGGTCAAGGACTGTTGAGGGGGTCTTCTGAAGGCCCAAGTCTCAGCAATAGAGGAGGTGCATTTATACAGGGAAGCATAGTGGCAGATAAGTGGGCTGCAGAGGTGGCAAAGCAGGAAGGGTTGCAAAATAATACCAAAATACATTGAGCAGAGGTACACTGCAGGGTTGAGAGGGAACCTTTTTATATTTTTATATTCCTGACTCAAGGAACATTTCTGCCTCCTTCTTAACTAACTGTGTGCCTAAAGACTTGTAATCGATGGGAAAAATCAATCACCTTTCTGGTGCCTCATAGCTCGTAGGGTGGGAAAGACAATAGGGCGGTGTGAAATTTTGCCGGCTGTGTCAATTCGACACTGTTTCGACCCATTTCGAGCTCGAAACAGTGAAATCAAATTGAAACAAAGGGCTTTGAAACAGCCTCAAAATAAAATGAGGCTAGTTGAAACATTTCAAAAGTTTTGAAATGTTTCGAGTTTCAAAGCAGCCAGCAGCGAGGTGGTGGGAGACAGGGGAGGACCAGGGCTGGGCGCCCAGGAGCAGCCGGGAGTGCAGCCCTGGCTCTCCCCATCTCCAGCCATGGGGGTTAAGAGCTCCAGGAGTCACCCCAAATTACTGGGTACCAAGGCCCTTCGACAGATCAATCTTTGTTCCTTACAGTTTCCATTCCAAAAGATCTGTAGCTACATTTCATAGATTTCAGCGACGTCAAGGCTGGAAGGGACCTCGCGAGATCATCGGGTCCAGCCCCCCTGCCCAAGTCAGTTTGGGTCTGTGTGCTCAGTCTTTGCATCATCCCAACATTTGAATCTGAACCTACATTTCAGCTATCATATCCAAACTTACATGTTTTACAAGTTCTGAACTGAGTTATTCTCAGTATTTATATATGTCCAGTATAGAGACACCACTGCACAGGACTCCTGAATCAATCTTTGAATTACACAATGAAATTATGCAGGACACAGCCTGTAGTGTGAATCTCCTGACACCAGAGACCATCCCATAATATCCCCAAATAACTTCCTCTCCACTTCTTTCAGAAGAGCCCCCCCTTTCCAGCAGCTTATCCACCCCACCCCTGCCCCTCCACGCTCCGTCTCTTGAATGTCACCGAATGCAACTCCTACGGCATATAGAAAATGCATGTGAGCTCACTTAAAGGTCAAAATGGTTTGGTTTAGCCATAAAAAGTGTTATACTTCTTAGAATCTCACGGTTTACTGAGGTACCTGAAATTCCCTTGGTGTCTACTGGTAGAAAAGGAAACAGCATATGATAACAGCCCAGACCAGAAAAAAGAACTCTGAATTTCTCTGAATTTTAAAACATGAAGCATTTCTTGGCATGCAAAGAAAGGCCCCAGTGAAGCCAAAGTGCTGAGTGGCGGGCGCTTAGTACCTTTGAGAAGCAGGCTGTCCTTTGGGGCTCTTAGATATGCATCTCGGAGCACACAAGTTGAAACATGTTGGCCACCGCTTTTTATGAGCCTTCTGAAAACATGTCCTAGAGCTTCTTCTAGTTAGACAAAATTAAGTTTTCTAGTTCAGTTTTTTTTTTTTTTTTTTTTGCAGCCACCTTCTAGAGCTTAATAGGAAATGTCATCCTTGCTCTGGAATTTGATTAGGAACTTAGCCTGTAGAATGGACTTAATTTTCTGCTCAGCTGTATAGGTGCAGAAACCTACTGGGTTTGTTCCTACTGAGTTCTGTAAACACCTTTCCAGAAAGGAGTGATTTAACGATAACTGAACTTTAAATTAAGGATTTTCTGTGCTGCCTTTGTGTGAAAATGGGGATTTTTTTTTTTTTTTTAATGATCCGACCTCTGCATGCAGTGGGAAGTCTGAGGCTGGGAAATACGCCTTCAGTAATAAACATGTAAAACCCCTGGTGCACGATTTTAGGAAAGGGGATGTGTATATGAGTAGGGTAGTGGTCATGTTGTGAGGTCTGGCATGGGCCCTGTTCACCAGCAACTGGAGTGAAAGACGCAGCACACTGTAGCCAGTGCATAAGGGAGAACAATTTTTGTTGTCACTTTTAATTTGGGAAGAGCGCCTGGCTCTCGGGTGCGGGGGCCCTTCGCCCCCTGGAGGTGGAAGGTAGATCAAGGTCACCCTCCAGGGCAAGGGGGGGCGTTGGGGATCTCCCATGCTGTCCAGCCAGGGAGTTGGACCAAGGTGGTCAAGGGCCCCAAGACCTGCCACACCAAGGCTCCTTCCCCTCCGGGGCTTTGCAACAGGTACCTCTTGCAGCCCCCGCAGGGCTTGCAGAGCTGCTGGCTCCAGCAGACATGAGAGGATCACCCACCCCTACTCTCCCCAAGACGAAACGCAGGGTGCTCGACATGGGAGACTCCCTCTTGAGGGGGGCCGAGGGGCAAAGTGCCGCCCCAACCCCCTAGCCCGGGAGGTCTGCTGCGTCCCGGGAGCCTGCATCCGGGACATAGCCGAGACAATCCCAAAGATGCTCCAGCCCTCCGACCACTACCCTATGCTCCTTATCCACGTGGCACGAATGACACTGCTTGGAGCAAGCCCAGCCATTTCATGAGAGACTACAGGGCTCGAGGAGTGGGGCTTAGGGGGCTGGGGGCGCAGGTGGTCTTTTCCTCGCTTCTCCTGGTGTGGGTCACGGGCTGAGGAGGGCGAGATGGGTCAATGTAGTCAACCAGAGACCGAGGCGCTGGTGCCATCGTGAAGGCTTTGGCGTCCATGATCACAGCCCGCTCTTTGGTGAGGGATGGCCTCCCCCTCTCTCCGCTGGGGAGGAGGCTCTTCTCAGCCAGACTGGCTGACCTGCTCCACCGGGCTTTAAACGGAGCCCGCAGGGGGATGGGGGGACTACCTCCACTGCAAGCCCACTGGGCAGTTTTTGTGCGAGGCACTCCCGGGAACCCACCCCTACCCTAGCCCCGGAGCGATCGGTAGGGAAGGCAAGGGCCCCCAAGGGGACACCTATGTGCCAGGAGCCTGGGGAACAAACAGGAGGAGCTGGTCCTCCTGCTAAACCAAAAAGGATTACAATCTCATTGGGATAACGGAGACCTGGTGGGACTCCACCCATAACTGGACCACAGGTATAGATGGCTGCACCTTGTACAGGAGAGATCGTGTGGACAAAAGGGTCACGGGTGGGGTAGCTGTCTATGTCAAGGAAAGCTACGCATCCCTGCAGCCGACATTGGCACCTGGGGGGACAACTGGAGACTATCTGGGTCAAAATCCGTGGCGAACAAGGCGAAGGGGACACAGTGGTGGGGGTCTACTACAGACCTCCGACGCAGGATCAAGAGCGCGACCAGGAATTCGCCAGGGAACCGACTGAGGCTGCACGCTCCCGGTGCATGGCTGTCACGGGAGATTTCAACTACCCAGACATGTCATGGGAAGAGCGCTCGGCCACATCCGAGCGGTCGCAAACCTTCCTTATGTGCACGGAAGAGCTCTGTCTGAAGTCTATGGACCGATGAGAGGCAAAGCGCTGCTCGGGGGGGGGGCCTGGTGGCTGCCTATAAGTACATAAGGGTGTACATCAGGATCTGGGGGAATGCCTGCTCGCCAGAGCGCCTCATGGGATGACACGGTCAAATGGTCACAAACTCCTCCGTGACCATTTCAGGCTGGACATAAAGAAGAACTTCTTTACAGTCCAAGCCCCCAAGGCCTGGAACAGACCCCCTGCCAGAGGTGGTGCAAGGACCTACTCTGGACTCCTTTAAGAGTCAATTGGACGTTTATCTTGCTGGGATCCTGTGACCCCAGCTGACCTCCTGCTCCGGGGCAGGGGGCTGGACTCGATGATGTTTTGAGGTCCCTTCCACCCGAATGTCTATGAAATCTATGAAATTTTGCAGGATTGACGGATGGGGACTGGGGAAGAAATGTTGAAGTGTTGAGAGTTTTTAAGGGACAAGCACCAGTTTCCCACTAGCTTTAGCAGCTGATGCTTTTGGCCCTTGAATATTCCCATCACCTCTGCTCTAGGGACATCCCATTCCACCTGCGAGGTGAGACCACCCCCCTCCTATTCAACAGCATAAAACAGAGGGTGGTGTCACTAGCCAGGCCTTTCATACCTGCTAACTTTCTAACAGGAGGCCTCTCATAGATTGGTCCCCAAGGGCTGTCTCCCACTAGCTCATGACAGGAGATCTGCCAGGAGAAGGGGGCATCTTTTAGTGCATTTTTGTCCAGTAGAGAGCAGTTGTACCTGAATTTGCTTAACAGGTTTTACTTGTCATATTTACACGATATCTCACAGGGTGTCTCTCTCCCCTTACAAAGACACAGACAATAAATAAAGGGACCCTGTCAAAAAGGATTGCTCCCTGATGACTTAGTCGAGCTAGGATTACATCCACGAGGTACCATGCTCATTGCAGCAGCCCAGAGAGAAGAACAGCAGCCGATCTATACACAAAAAAGAACTAGTCCAGCTTAGGTTAGGCTTTCCGATCAACCCTTCACTTTCCAACCTCAGTTGGCAGAGGTTTGGACTGAAGGCACGACGGCTCATTTCTCTGCCATAATCCATGATTTGGGATTCCTCCTCAGCACACACTCCTCTCCTCCACTTGGTGCTGGGGTATTCTCCATCAGCTCCGGAGTACTAACAGCGCCGTGATTTCTTTGGCACCATGGGCGGTGGCTGGAGAGTCATCGTCTCCATGTTTTGCTCCGGCTGGAATACAACAGAGGCAGCAAATTAACTCCTTGAATCAGTGACAAGACTTCACGAGCTAGAAGCTATGGCCAGGCTTGATCAGGAGCAGCTGTAAAGGTTGCCAGGGTGCCCAAAGCTCTTCTCCCAGGAGACAAGCGCACCCTCCCCAAATCCCAAACGCTGGTCAGTGTATGGGTGTGCTCTGGCAAATAAGGTTCTTTGGGTCGATGTGCTATCTTTTATTAGACCAACTAAATAGCTGGAAAAGTCTTCTTTGCAAGCTTTCAGGGACAAATGCCCATCTTCAGGCAAAGGGAGAGTCTGCTGGTGCTTTGTGTCCTTGTGCGCTCTGCCCACGCCTCGAAGCCAATGACTCTACCACACTCCTCTAAGGGGGAAGTCTGGTCCAACTACCCCAAGGTGTTTGGGAGCTTAATTGCCATGCAAATGAATGAGAAGAGGTACAAAACCTTGAGGACCTGGCTTTTAGCTCAGGCTATAGAGGCTTCTGTTTTCAGCCCCGGAGAGGATGGGTTCCTCAGCTCATTTGTATTTTAATTGGCAAAATGGTCTGCGAAGCCTGTAGGTTGGAGATGGAGCAGTTTGTTACTCTGCTCAGCTTTGAATCACGCCAGTCCTCTGTGGGGAGGAGAGGAGGCAGATATCCTGGGCAGGAGGCAAATGAGCCTCCGAAGGGAGGAGGAGTGTGTGAGATCAGGAAAGTCCCTGGGTGAGACAGGGTATTACCACCACCACCAAGGCAATGGAGGCCTACTGGAGAAATATCTGATAAGTACCTTCTGTAGGTGGAAGAGGCATTTTTCATAATCCTCTGCAGTGGAACAAGTGACGAGGATGGGCTCCATCAGGCTTCCTGCAGAGAAAGTGAGGAGATGGGTGTAGGATCAGTACACAAGCTTTGTCACAGCCCACAGGTTACCAGCCTACACCAGGATGCGGACCACAGGTTCATCCTAGCAAGAAAAGGGTTAACCTCCTCCCACCTCCCCACAGGCACCCAGCTCTGATCTTCCACAGGTGTTCAGGGCAGGGCAATGAGGCAGGATTGGAGGGTTTGGCCCAATTAGGGATTGCAGGAGACTATAACATCCCCATAGCCAGCAGCATAAGGAGGGTGCTGCTGGGGGTTTATATGCAGACATATGTTGGGGCTGGCTATAGGGGCTGAAAAGAAAGAGCTTGCTATATAGCTCAAGTGTCTAGTGATGGAGAAGGGACAGGACTCAGCTGTGATCAATAGGGAGAGGGAGCAGGACAGGTGTTGATTTACTAGCTAAATGCAGGGGTTGTGAGCTGATTGCAGGTTTACCATCCTACTGCTCTAGGGGGTTGGTTGTAGCCTGAAATGCAAGGGCATTTTCACAGATTCACAGGAGTCTGTCCTCTTGCTCTGGGCAGGAAAGATTGCTAGGGTCAAGTGACCCCAGCAAGGTGTGTGTCCAGTCTCTCTTTGCGAAGGGGGTCCCCTAATCTGGGTCTGAGCTAGGTAGTCCTGGGGGTGGATGACTCCCCTGCATTGGAGAGAGCTTGGTGATATATTATATGGTCAACCTCATGCAAGCTCTACGGTAAACTATTCAGCTCCTTGCTGCCTGCTTCTCTCCACCATACCTGTAACTTCAAACTGCAGCCTTCCCAGCAGAGCAGATTTCTCCTTTGCCTGGATGCCATGTAAGGGGAGTTTTCCCTTCAGAAAGAAAGAAAGAGGAAAATGTGTGTTGGATTAGGGCAGCACTCCTTTAAATAAGCTGTGAGCTCTCCTGCAGTGCTTCTCATCAGGAAACCTCATTGGGAGCAGCAGGAGGCTGGTAGCTAGGCCTAGCAGAGTTAGGGAAGGCCCAATGCAAGCAGGAAATATGCCATCTTATAGGGCATCTGCTTTGATGTTTCTTAAGCATGCTCTTGCCCTGTGGGTACCTTGAACCATAGACTAGCTGGGAGAAGGAGGTCAGAGGGCATTCAATACAACACCTTGATTTCTAAGTACTCTGACAGCTGGAACTGGGTGAGAAGGGGCACAGAGTCATTGCATATCCCTAGCACCTGCCTGCCACGTTTGGGTGGTTATTAAATCCCCACTAACAACTCTTAGAACAAGCTGGAAAGACTCTTTGATCTTTGTTTCCATCAGTCCCTCCAGCCACATCTGTATTTACCTCGTATACAATTCCTGTTCTCTCTCTGTCTACGGAGAGGAAAACCAGGTCTTCTGGAAACAAGACCAGCAGCCTCTCTTCAAAGTCCTGCAGAAAAGAGGATGGGAGCACAGCTGTTAATTTTTTCCCCCCAGAGTATCAGTCTCAGCTGAAGGCAAACCCTGTAGTTATGTGGGTATGGAGGGGTACCATTTTCACAGAGCCATTTTCTAGCAGTCTGTGACAGTCAGTCTAATCACACCTCCCACAAGTAACTTTCCCTTGTGTTTGTTGTATGGAAAATATATAGTCACCCGACTGTATACATGTGAAGGAAGATATACAAGGCACGAATGATTAGGAAACTGGCCAGTGTTAAAACCTACTGTGTGGGTCTAGCCACTTGTTAGAGCATATCACTGAATGTGCTCCTGTGGGTCGCCCATCCCCTGCGTTGGGGTGTTTGAGGACATCGCCAGCAGAAGTTACTATATTGGCACAAAGGAAGGCACCTGTAAGATTTCATAGACATTTGGGCTGGAAGGCACCTCGGAGGATCATCGAGTCCAGCCCCGCGCCCCCAGGGCATGAAGTCAGCTGGGGTCATAGGATCCCAGCAAGACTCTTATGGGACTCTTATTTTTCAGGGTCACACTGGTTTTCTCGTAGCATGTGTGTGGCCTAGTGATGTGTGTTTCAATATCCACTTGCGGAGCTGCAACAAGCTGCCTCGTGCAGTCGCCCCATGTAAGCCCCAACCCCGAGTGAGTCCGATCCTCCTGGGCCCGTCGACGAGGTTTAGGTCCAGCTGTGCTGTACGTTACCCCCATGCAGGCATTAGCCACTTGCACCATGGCCACGTAGTGTATCCTCCCCAGGTGCTGGATGGGAGTCCCTTCCCACTTCAGAATGGGGTTGCACAGCAGGCACTTCATCAGCTCCCGTTTCTTCCACTGCTCATCACAAGGCACCTTTTTTTGAGACAGATCACAGCACGTTTCAGAGCGGAAAAACACCAAGCATGTGGCAACTGCTTATAGGTTTGAAGAGCTCAGAAGAATGGCCTGTTGGTGAGGGCATTCGTTTAGGAAATGAGAGGCCAAGAGTTAAGTCCTGATCGGCCATGCATTTCCTGTATCACTTTGGGAGAGTCATTTAGCCTAGGTGCCTCAGTTCCCATCTGTACAATGGGCATAATAGCGCTGCTGTCTACTTCTCGGGGTGTTGTCTGACTAAATACGGCACAGGCAGCGAAGCACTGCGACTGGTGAGAATATAAGTTCCTGGGGTAAAGGTTTCAGGTGGTGTTAACCCCTTCTCTTTCCCCCCAACCCCTCAAGTCTTGGGAGGGATGTTTCTTGCAGTGCAAGACTCTGCTTTGGTCCAGCTACGTTAACAGGCTTGATCTGAATGAGACCTTTGAGCCTCATCTTCTGATTCAGGCCAGCCTCTAAAAGGCATGAGCGCAGCTTGGGTAGGCCCATCCGAGCCAGACCTGCCTTTGCTAGCCCGCCAGCAGCACAGCCTCCAAAGCATGTTGCTCCATATGGACTAGCTGCCTGACCTGGCACCCTGAGTCCTAGTGAGGTTTGTTTTCTATGCTGTGCAGTGTGTTAAAGCTAACTCGGGTCCACACTAGCAGAATTGCACTTCTGGACTGTAATGGAAACAGGCCCTAAATGACACAGGGAATAAGCTTGAATATGCTCTTCCCCCCACTCTCTCCCCCTCCAGCCTTTTTAGAGAGGTTTGCAGAAAAAATCCCCTCGAGTCAAGTCCCTCTCACACCAACCAAGCACCTGCTCCCTTTTCCCTTGTTCTGTTCAATCCAGGAGACAAAGGGGCAGGTGGGTGGAAAGGGGAGAGACCCCCAGGACACAGCCTCATGTCAGAGTCATAAGGACAGTAGGATCAGCCACGGAGTTGCTTGGATGTGCATGTGGGGCGGGAGGGTGAGACTGTGATAAAGTCAGGGTGAAAAAGCTACTCTCCATTGAGTACTGCAGTGCAGGGGAGCTGGTGAGTAGGCGCGTGGAAGAAGAGGCAACTGAATCAAACTTTCAGAAAGTTGGGCTCGAGGCCAGAGTGAAGGACCAGGCTGGTTCGTTCCTGAAACTTTCCTGGTCAGAGACTGCAGCACAAAATGTGCAGGGTAGAACGTGGTGGAAAGAAGATAAGAAGATTGAAGATTAAGATGACTGAGAGCGTTAAGCTCTCCCAGGCATCCTTAGCATTACAACTAAGTGCCTGAACGCCATCTTCAATGTAATCCTGCCCTCTGGTGCCACGCGATGATACTTCACTCCGTCACTCGAGGACGTGTATAGGGACAGGTCAGCACACGCCAAAAATCAAGTCTTCCTTTTGCGACAGCAACTGATAGGGAAGGTGAATTCCTGACACGATTAATCATTTCCCTACAGCTTGTCAATCACAGCACAGCCTTTTGGGGCTCCAGAAAAATCAGTGTTTTTGCAAAATTGCCTCCTGTGCATGGATCAGTTATCAAAGCTACATGCCAGTAGTAAAGCAGAGCAGGTAGCAGGCTTGTACGCTGTACTTACAAGAGATCTCCAGTGTCCTCTGCTTTATACACTGGATGATTGCATGAGACCTTATCTCCCTCAAGTGTCGGGCTCCAGCCACCCAACTCTTTCAACCTTATGGGTTTGCTCTGGTAGCAAAGTCTCATGGTGGTAAGGATGATTCTGGCTAGGGAGCATAGGCCAGGTACAGACATTACACTTTCACAGGTAAAAGTGATCCAAAAGTGGTCTGTACCTGTAACAGAAGAGAAGCTCGGCACACAAAACCAGTCCATGCGTGTAACAGGACAGAAGTTCAGCTCACATAGACTGGTTTAAAGGGGCAAAACCCAGTCTAAGATTTATCTCCCTGCACCAAAGGGCGAATGTGTGTTCTGTTTGCTACCAATTGAAAGGACACAGCTTACACAACACCGCGTAACTTAAATTGATTCTGCTTCATGCTTTTTGAAGGTCTGTCCCTAGCCATAGCGTCTTCATGAGTGGTATTTACTCCACCCTGGGAATACGCAAAGGACTCCAGTCTCTCTACCGCTGTTTTTGCTCCAGCCCCATTCACCCTGGAACAGCTCCCCTCCGGGGTGGACTCACCAGGAAAGGAATATTGCTGCTGGGGCTGGGTGGACACTGAGCATTCGCCATCTTGATTTGGTGCTGCATGCTGAAAACCCAGATGTGGAATTCAGCTGGGACGAGGCACGAGATGATCCTGGACTCTATCATGGGCCCTGTGCAAAGAAAGACACAGCTCTGGGATCCGAGGAAGCAGAACAAAGGAAAGCCGTTGAAGCCGATAAGCAGATTCCTCCTGGGTGCTCCTTATTCCAAGAGCTGGAAGCCAACGTGCTGGCAGGCTTTTCCTCTGGGATCACATCTGAATCTAAGGATGAAGCAAACTCGTGTGTTTTGTGGTGGTGGGCACTGAGCTGGTCTCTGCCCGGTCCTACGCGCCGAGACATTGCGTCTGACCTGTGGGCTCATCTTCCTCGGACAGGAAGTCAGGAGGATCGACCACTTGGTCTGCCTCGGGTGGGAACTGCGAGGGGAGATCCCACTTGCTCAGCCTTCTGCAGGTGCCTGCGGACTGTAGGGAAAGGCTTACCGGTGATTTCAAACATGCCGCTGCCATCCCTCTGCACTTCCCTGACGTTCATTCCAGCAAGAGGAAGCAGGCCCTGGATGGAGGGGATCCTGGTCAGAAAGCAATCGTGTGAATAACCTCTCTCCCTGTCCTCTCTTCTCTCTGGCACATTCTGCACTCTTCTACCCCAGCATTTCCCCAGCCTTTGGACAGCGACCCTTATTCATGACAATAAAAACAGCTGGGCAGCTTCTTTTGTGGGAGGGCCCAGGGTGGGTGGCAGCTTAGTAGAGTTAGGATCCATTTCCACTTTTATGCCTCTTACCTCTTGAATGACCATAGGCAGCAAATGCCCTCTGCCTTAGCCTCAGTTCTCTCATCTGTACAACGGGGATAATGACACAGATCTCCTTTTGCAAGTCTGAGAATTTACCTATGTGTTGGTAATAGTTGGTTGCGATAGTCTGAGAATTTACCTACGTGTCGGTAATAGTTGGTTGCGATAGTCTGAGAATTTACCTAGGTGTGGAGATCTGTGATTGAAGAGTGCTAGGTGAGCCCCAGGAGCTGTCTTTCATGTTGTTAATCTTCACCCCTGCTACGGGCAGGAAAACCTCACCCATCTTAATGTGTATGTGTCAGTCCTCTGACCCCAACCAGGGTGGTGCACCCCATACAGCTTGGGGATTGCAGCCCTGGATGGCAGATACCCTTTAATGTCCTTTGCATTGGCTTCCCACAGCCCAGGGCACCCTCCTTTTATAGTTAGGAAGTTTGACAGTTTGGTCCTTTACTGACATTTAATTGCTTGCTCCACAGAGCTACAAGGAAGGGATAGCTTGGTGGTTTTATGTGTCAAACCCAATATTGCAAGGAGCAGCAATGGACTGGGTGAAAACACCCATCTGATTGTCCTTGCCAGTCTGACCTAAGGGAACTTCCTTCCTGACCTCATCTCTGGTAATTGCTTTAACTTTGAGGCCACAAGCATTACACACACCTACGAGGCACATAAGTTCCTCTGTGTCTTTGGGAACATTAGCACAGTCTGGCCAATTCCCCCACCTCTACATGTGGTGAATGAAAGTCTGATTCCTCAGACGGTGTAAAACCAGCCAGAAGCCAATTAATAAATGTCTTAGTTATTTCCCGCCCACAGGTGGTGGGCGGGAAATCCTTCATGGCTTTTACTGGCAACCAGCAAATATGCTGAACCGCAGGACTCATACAACAAGTGCTGTAAGCCTGACTAAAAAAAATAAGAGGAAAGGAGGATAAGCAAAAGAAGGAACCTTAATTCAGCTGGGGCAGTCCACACTAACCGGCTAAGGTTTTCTCAGTTGCACAGGCCAAATTTGATTCTCTGAAATCTAATTGACAAGACATCCATGAACACAAACTTGTCTTGAATATCTGCAAGTCAATCACTGCAGTGCAAAATTGCCCCAGAGCTTCACTTCCCATCATGGGCTCCATCTCACCCGGAGCCTACTCTTCCTAGTTTCAACCTCTGCCCCCAGATCCTGTCTTCGCCACCAGGAATTTCAAGAAGCCCTACGCCACTAGACACTTTCTGCACAGCGATCGTAACTCCCCCTCACGGTGATACCTAGTAGTAGAAGGACTGCATCGCTTGCTGCTCCAAGAACACCCTTGCCCTTGCATCCTAACCATTTCATGCACTCATCAAGTGCTGCCCTGACACGATTTCAATTCCTTGCCCTCCCTACCTTGTTCAGAAGGCCGGTCCCAAACCTCACTCCAACACTGGCTAGGAGCTTTCTTCTAATTTCTGATCTAAATTTATTCACAGTCTATTGGATCTTGGGCCCTTTTTAGTGTTCCTGGTATTCACCTTTCCTTCACCACATCTGCAAAATCCAGTTTTAGCTCCATGGTTTTCAGCTACATTTTCCGCACCCTTTGTTCTCCTTGAGGAGCCCTTTTGGGGGACATTTGTGCAAATATAGCTTCCCTCTGCAAGACACTGGAGGATGGCATACATCCCACCACTTCTGCATCTCATCATCTTTGTTTGATGGCTCCTCCATCCATGTTGTAGGGTGATTATCCTAACAATCTTCCCACCCAACCCCACACCACGTTTCCACTCGAGCTGTCCCATTCTTTAGGTGCCCCCTAGTCCTGGAATGAAATGAGCTCCATACCCCACCTCGGCTTGGCTATGATCAGACACTGGGACCAGGCCCATAGCTGCCAAGCATCAGGACCTCTGCCCAGCTAAAACTGTCCCCTCCTGTGCACACTCCTCCAGCTCCAGCCTACCCCCTGCAAAAACACACACATCTCCTGGGTCGCAGCGAGCAGCGACTGCTGCATCCTCCTTGGGGCATAGCCCACACACACCCTGCAGCTCACTCCCTTGTTTTTTGGTTTCTATCACTGCCAGAGGCCAAAGAAGTGGCATGTTGTCCAGTCTGCAGGGAATTTGGCTCTTCACCTCATAGACAAATGCCTTCTTATTGTGATCCACAGACAGAATCAACAGCTGGAAGGAGAACAGCACGAGGTAGCGTTCCGACATCTCCTGTTAAAATAAGGTTTATTACTGGTATTGTCATCATCGTTCCAACACATTAAATGTTTAAGCTTTTGAAAATAAAATACAGCAAGGCGAGATTTCCCCGAGCTCCTCACCCCCCCCCCCACACACACTTCTTCTTTGCTTCTGCATTATTTAGTACATCCTTTGTGTGCAGGCAGTCCTAGTAGGCTGATTTGCACAAAGCCTGGTTGATAGCAATGAACTATGTGGTATTTAGCTATGGATTATCCTAGAGCGAGTAAGGATTCAGCAAATGCTTTGTTGTTAATTTTTTGCTGTTTCCTAGCACCTTCTGTGACATTCTCCAGGTACTTTTTTTGCAAACCCCAATGAGGTGTAGCCACAATGCTCTAGTAGGGCAGGGAGGTTGTATTTATCCCCATTAAACAGATGGATAAACTGAGGCACAGACACTTGAAGTGACTTGAAATAACTTGCCAAAGGTCACACCATGCATCTGGCAGCCTGGCACTAATAAAATTCAATGGAAAACTTTCATTGACCTCAAGGGCAACTGCAGACCTGGAATGAAATCCAAATGAGCCCCCCCCCGCCCAATATGTTGGATTTGGGTTCGGTCTCCCAGCCATTTGCTCAGCCCAATGTTTTATGCACCAAATTTGGGAAAAGGATCAGCCCATTCATGGCAAAATGAAACATAATGAACTCCTTTGCCACCGCCCTTCAGGTCCTTGGATCAGACTGTCTGGATATACAATATGTACATCGTGCTTTTGCCTCTAGTAGAAGAATATCCTGCCTCTAGTCTGTGCAGGGAGAACCTCTTGACAGCACAGGAGCCTCAATAACCCCTGTACGGTTGATTCTTTGGGAACCGCTGTGAATTGATTGCACTGAATGGACTTTGAGGCAATGTGACATGGCAACAGCGTGGCAGGATGGTGGTGCAACTGCTCAGGAAATCTCTTTGGTTGCTGCAAGGAAAATGAACACGTTTCTCTTTTGATCTCTGCTCTCAGAACCATTCATGGCTTGGCTGACCCAGTTTTATTTCAGCTTCTCCATCTCATGAATGTGGAGAGCATATTGCCGAAGAGTCAGAGGGCCCATAGGGTAAGGACTGTTACCTCCATGTGGCAGCTGCGCAGGAGAACCAGGGAGGACCACACTATTTCCCCAAGGGACTGGATGTTCCTCCCTTCCCAGCCCTGCACGGGCTGTGTGATCAGGAAGGTCTGTAGCTCCTCTTGTGTTCTTCCCCATAGCACTGCTCCCTGGAAGCAAAACACATATGCGCACACATTCATGCTTCTCCTTATTACCTAGGATGGGGCAACCTGAACCAAAGGGAGACTTGAGGTGGAACCGCGCTGAATCTACATCCAAACTTCTTGATGCTCGGTGGGTGTTTGTACCACTGTGGTTCATAAGGGGGAAGTGCTGATCATGTGGTTGAAACTGGATTCAGTTCCCAGTTCCTGCCCCTGATGCCCATGTGAGTTGGAAAAATCACTTCATCTATGCACACATCTGCGTGATTGAGATGACAGCGCTTCGCTGCTTTGCAAGGGTCTTGAGAGGATACATACGGCTGTGGCTGTGATGGTGCCCAGACCCTCAGTGTGTCTGGAGCCTCTGGGAGGCGCGGCAACGCAGGCAGTGAAGGTGATGAGGACAGACTCACCCGAGGGTCTAGTTCCCTGCTCCTCCCATGAAAATCTTCCTCTTCGGTTAATGTCACGCTCTGTAAGAAATAGCATATGACCTGTCAAAAACTGGAAGGCGAAGATCATCCCCTAAGCCATAT
This sequence comes from Crocodylus porosus, assembly GCF_001723895.1. NCBI lineage: Eukaryota > Metazoa > Chordata > Crocodylia > Crocodylidae > Crocodylus > Crocodylus porosus. The sequence continues at coordinate 15,995,428 of NW_017728926.1, forward strand.
GACAGCAGAATGGGCTCGTGACTCTTTGGAGCCAAGCATGTATCGATTGTACCAGGAACGTCCTCACGTCAGGCACTTTGCTGCAGCAGAAGTACATCCGTGCGGCAACACCACCGTACCTCATCGAAACAAATATGCTCTGAATTCCCGCCCTGACTCCACATGTGAATCTGGGCTGGGTGACTCTGCACGCACTTGACTCACCACTTCTGTCTCGGTTGTGGTCGCAGGTTCCCTGGGATGGAGGGAGCTTTCACTCTGAGCTTCTGAGATGGACCATTTTCTGAAGCAGGGGTGGGGAAGACACGGAAAGAAGGAGGACAAAGTGAGGTTTGAGTATTTGGGGGCAGATCCAGGGGGGATGCAGTGGTGCAGTTGCAGCCATCTTCGATTCTAGGTCCTGCCAAAGTTTAAAAACAACTGCCTGGCAGTGGCCTCAGCATCGCTGTTCGTGCAGCGGTGATGGAGCCACTTGACTTCAGAGCTTATTTCTTCTGAACTCTTCATTCCCCAGGTGTTAATCACCCTCCTTTCTTTTGAATGGTCTTCTGACTTCCCTGGCTCCTTATTTCACAGCCTGTTTTTAACTAGCTAGAAGTGTTAACTCAGGTGAACGTTAACTCAGGTGCGGACATAACTTTCAGTGAAACATTGGATGTGCTGCCAAGATGTTTGAAAAGGCCAGATTTGCTTTCTGAATCTGAAAAGGTGAGGTACATTTAATTCTAAAGGCTACAGGACTAATGAAACAACATCTTTTGATTATTTTTTGCCTAGTCTGTTGTGCTTCTTTAATGCGTAATAGATGACATAGTAAATTAATGTACAGTCAAATAAAGTTATGTTTGTTTTGCATCAATCGTAAGCTGAATGTATAGCCCCAGGGTCCTAGCATATTAATAAAGCTTCTAGTTCCTTTTTGAGTGGAGAAAAATATATATTGTGTTATATGTGATGATGCACCACGTAGCTTTCTTTTATCAGCTTCTTTTGTGGTATTTGTGCGTGTTGTTACACCATCAAAGGAGTTAATGCTTAGACAGGAAACTAATATCTGACAAGGCTGTTTCAACTAGATTGCTAAAAAATATCCAGGGAGACTGAGGTGAAATGCAAAAGCTGTACTGTTGAAGGTAACGGGTATGTCAAGGCAGAGCGCGTCTGAACTGCTGCTGAATGTACTAGTTATGTCTAGGAATAGCGCACCTGAACTGCAACTTGTATCCATACAAATATTCCTGAATGAGGGTTTTCTGCTGTGGGGCTTGAATACCATTATTACCATAGATGCACGGATGTCCAACAGGAAGGCTTCTGTAATAAAAGATACCTGGAAAATCCCTAAAATAAGGAGCTACAAAGCTAAAAATGAAACTCTTGACTTCCCTGCCCCCACCTTAAAGTGCTGCTCTGAATTGTACTCTCTTTGGGCTGTAATGAAGCTCTGGAGAAAGAGAGATGCATAGGGTTGCTAGATGTAAACCCAGTGGGATGTAAGAGCCTTTAAGAGGCTGAAGTGATACAACACCGTGGTAGCTGGAAGCGAGTCACTGACTGAAGGCCGCTTTATTTTTGAAAGCTGAAGGACTTTGACACCCTTTAATAGTTGCCATTTAGCCCTGGCAGAGGAAGTGAAGCATGAAATTGTAGCACTGAAATCTGCGGAGTACTTCATGCCATATAAAAACACAACCCTGGAAATTATATGTTTAATAAGAGGTTGTCAAAAGAAGGTGAAACCATACAGGGTCTGTGATTGATCTGAGCCTGAGGAGGCAATCTTGCACTTCTTGGGGAGACAGCTGACTCCCTGATGGGAGACTGGAGTGCATTGGAAAGTCCAGCGCTACCCATTTAGGAAACAAAACATTTAGGATTTGCTAAGCACTGTAAGTTGCCTGGTTCAGATTCAGTCTTACAGGGTAGAGGAGTGCGGTGGCTCACTGGATGTGACTTTTGGGATCCAAAAACACAACAAGAAAAGATGTGTAAGCCATAAAGCTAGATGTGTGAGCTAATCTATTTAACAACTTCTTTGCCTCCATTTTCCTGAGCAGGGACTGAATCAGCCTCCCCACTGGGCCCACCTCAGGCCCCAGAGGAGGTCACCCAGGCCAAGGGTCAGGGAGAATCTAGTCAGGGAACTTCTGGAGGGACTGGCAGGCATTGGGGGGGTCCCTGTTCCCTCGAGCACTACCAGGAGTGACTAGAAATAATGGTCACAAGCTGGCAGAGAGTAAATTCAGATTAGACATCAGGAGGCGTTACTTCACGGTCAGGGCGGCTAGGATCTGGAGCCAACTTCCAAGCAAAGTGGTGCTGGCTCCTACCCTGGGGGTATTTAAGACAAGGCTTGACAATCACCTTGCTGGGGTCTTTTGACCCCAGTACTCTTTCCTGCCATGGCAGGGGGTCAGGCTTGATGATCTGCTCAGGTCCCTTCCGACCCTACAAACTATGAAATTATGAAACTATAAAGAAAGAACTCAGCCAGAGACAGACAAGAGCAACACAGGGCGCCCCCACAGAGACAACCAACACCAACTAGGACCACATTCAGTAGATGCAAACACATGCAAAAATACAATGGATCATGCTGCTTTCCAAGAGTTTGTAAGCATTGGCAGAGCATGCACAGGATGACGACAGTGCATCTGGTGCAGATGAATTCCCCAAAAAGCAACAGCCAATGAAGCAGTGAAAGGTGAATGTGAATGGATTATTGACCTAGAAGTAAATGGGACATCTATGACTTTTATGTAGGACACCAGTGCACAAGCCAGTGTGTTAACGGAAACACCAAGTGAAGCCTCAAACTCACAAACAGTGGAAGGTTTCAGGGCTTATGCAGTTAGAAAGTGTGGGAACTTAGGTATATGGTAGGCCTGTGCGAGCAGGCAGCTATTCGATCTGGCCCCAGAACCCCTGCACCAATCTCTCGACAGCTGGCAGGCTTCGTGGCTGCAGCAGGGGCCACCATCCCTGCAGATGTCACCCTGCTGTGCTTTAACATGCACAGTGTCACCCATGGCACCAGTTTTGCTTGTTTGCAGTTTGGGGTGCAGTTCCCCCCAAACCCCTTCCCTGATCTTCTTGAAACTTGACAAGCTTTATGCTCTCAGCAGAGGCTACCACCCCTGCAGATTCCATCCAGATCAGACAAAAAACAACAAAGTTATAGATATTTCATTGATTCTCCATTATACCTTATAGCCAGATCACCGAAGCTTTTCTGAAGCGCTTCGGAAAGCCTAACGAAGCCAGCGCTTCGAGCCGGATGTGCTGCTTCAGACGCCGAAGCGTCCAAAGCTTCTCTGGATCTGAATCAAGGTCCAAAGCCTCGCACAGCCCTAGTGTACAGTAAGTCACAAATTGGAAAAGATACAATATAGAATAGCAACCTGAAAAGAGAGCTCATTATTGTATCACGCCCTTGGCCTTGACAAGAGAGCAAGCACATTTGATAGGCAGGACTTAAAACATTTGAAGGTCATGAAAGCAACTTCAGGAAATACAGAAGCTGTCAAGATACCATAGCATAGCACTGAAAGCATGTGGCCACACCCAGATTCATTCTTCTAGGAGAGTCCACTGCAACTTAAAGGACAGACCAAAAAGGTAGATCTATGGGTTCATTGCTCTTGGAATGAGGGAGTAGAAAAACCAACAGAGTGGGAAATACTCTTGGGTCATTGCAGAAAAAAGGATTATGCAGAGACTCAAAAGAACTGGAAAAAAAACAGGTAAAAAGGAAACATTTCTTACTACTGACAGGGACAGAAGTGATGGGGAAGAAAGGCCCGATGACAGTTTTTTTCTTTTATGCTGGAGGCAACAGCTGAGTTCTGCAAATGCCCTTAGAAAAGGAAGGAGCACGATTTTATGCCACTCAGGCTGTGTTTGGCATTCACTGTATTTCATCAGAAAACACAGTGCATTTTTAGTGATGGGGTGCAATAGATGATATTATTGGGGAAAACAGAAGAACATGAGGCTTTGGGCAGCTTTAGAAAGAACTTTGGGCTAAAGCTAAATGAATAAAAATGTAAACTCAGGGTGACTGATACATTTAGGGGGCAAAATTACTACTGCAAAGTGTGCAGGGAGATCTCTGGGAGATTGAGGCGATCACCAGCACACCTGTCCATAGACCAGGAAGGGATGCATCTTACCTCGCTGTGTAAACCAGCAAGCAGAGACCACTGCTGAGCAGAGACCATGATGGGCAAACCTTAAACCGTGTCTGAAAAACTGAAAGCCCCTAGTTCTGGACCCTTCTGACAGTGTATGCAAAATTCAGTTGGCCATTGAGGCCTCCAAGAGGGGCATTTCTGCAGTGCACATTTTGACAGCAGTTTGGTCAAAACTGGAGTGCAGTGGCATAGGTGTTATGAGCAGAGGAACTGAAAAGCAGTATACCCAAATAGTGAAGGAATTGATGCCCTGCATTCAAAGGTTCACAGTATGTCAGCCAGGGAGCCACATGTGGCCCACCAGGGTGGCACAGCACCTTCGTTAGTCAGCTGTGGAACAATCCTGATCCACATCTGCACAGGGGCAAGAGCAGCCCCAAGACCCAGGATGGCAACCATTGCACTGACTCCCATGAGGGGCAGGGCCAGACCATCCCTGACAACTGGGAGCTTAGTGGGCAGTGCTCAGTCAGCGGTATGGGGCAGAGCGGGCAGTCGGGTCCCCCAGGAACAGCCTGATAGCACTGGGATGACATTACAGAAGAAGCAGAACATTTGCTACTAATGGTGGCCCTCCATGGAAAATATAACTTGCAAGTGGTCCTCCACAGAGCTGGAATTAAAGAAGGCAACTTAAACCCTGCTTCAATTTATGTGTGCAAAAAGGTTTGACCCATTGTTTATGGAAATTTCACATTAGCTGAGACAGACCTTAAATAACTTCTTACCATTGTCAAAAGAGGCTCAGAAAACACCCCAGGGTCTAAGGCTGCAGGGACTGTTGTTGCAAGTATAAATGTTAAAAGGAAAGCAGATCTGAGAGAGATCTGACAGTCACAGGTGCTCTTTCTATATACAGAACAACCCTAGAGAAGAAGCCAGCCCTACACAGACATTGTACAGTGAGCATTTTTTTTTAAGTGACCAGTTTCAGGCAAAATGTGGACAGTGGTTGCAAGGCCTATATGAAATAAAGTGATTAAAGTCAAACAGCATGTTCTGGGATCCTGGGACCTGCCACTGCTTCAGGAAAATAATGTGGTGTGATGCGAATCCAGGGGCATAAATTGCAGTGGTGTCCTTCGAGGTTTGCCTATGATTTTAGAAGTCCACCTCACGAGAAGGGATACTAGGAAGGAATAGGCGATACCACCTCCAGCTTCCAAAAGAAAGAGAAATGAGGTACAGAGTCTTCTGTTTTGGCTGAGCAAGTCGTAGACGGGCACCAGCCACAGCTGATTGAAGGCAAATGAGCCTTGAGACAAGTTACGGTTAGAACAAATGGGTACCAATAAAACTAATACTTCAAAGGAAACGCAACAGCAGTCCAAACCCTGTATTGTTAGTGAGTTTAGTTAGTAAGGTGGGTTATTGGTATCAGAAATTTAGTGTTATCAGCGTTGTTTGTTCACAGTTGTTAAATGTGGCTAGGAAAGGAGATTTGTGGTCCATTTTATGCTGAGACTAGTGCCAGGAAATGCAGAAGCAGCTTCAACTGAGATAGGGATTGACCTAGATCTATGAGTCCCAAACCTTTCTGTGTCCAGCAAAGATCCCCACAATAAAAGCACCCACCTGCTTCCAAAAGACTACACCCACGACCCAGAAAATGCTGCTTCCTACCTGCTATTACCTATCTTCAGTAGCTCTATCACATCCTGACCACCTCCTGCAGATCCAGCCCGACTGGCGCACACATTGCAACATCCCATCTCTTCTCACTGGCTTCCCAATCCTCCAAGCAACGACTGGCTGCTTCAGCCCTCCAGGATGCCGCTTTAGATTGCAGGTTCACATGAGCACAGTGTCTTTAACAGCACTTAGTAAGAAAGGATAAAGTACAGGAAGGAAAGCAGAGAGCCCCGTAACCTTCCGCATACGGCTCGTGAAAATTGTTCTTTGGCTTAGAAGCGGCAGCATCTGACACGTAAAAGCATTTCCTGTTGGTCTGAAACCTTTCTCTCTCTCTCACCCTCCCCAAGAGCCACTGCTTCCTGCTGAGCTGATGGCCAGATAAGTACATGTCACAGTTTGGTTGTCACCTTGTCAAAATTAAGAATGAAAAAGACCCAAGCACAATGCAGCCTCGCAAGCCTGAACTGACTGAGCGCATAGCCGGGAAAAACAGGAAGAGGGCAGATTTTTGGACATGTTTCCAACCAGCGAGGTCTTCGTGTGGAACAGTTTTCCCTGGAGCCCATCGCTTCACCAGTCTGAAATGGGACCGGACCACGTCTACTTAAAGTGAGGCTGCAGCAGGTCTCCAATGTGGGGGACGGGCATTGAATAAAATTAAATGGGTGTCTTCCCTTTCAAACTTCTGAAACTGTAGAAAACTAATTTAGTTTGGGTCTCGCTTTTGGTTTTGGTTTAGCTTGGTTAGATTTGGGGGGGGTTTGGAGGCAGGAGGAGGAAAATGGAGGGTGAGGGGCCAGTTGTCATCTCTCACCATCTGAGCAGCGGGTAAGTGAGGCAAGGGAAGGGCGCCTCTTTCAAGACGGCAATGGGTGAAGGAGGGATAGGGCAAGGAAAGAGAAGAGTGGGGCTACTGTGGAAAGGGAAGAAGGGAGACAGGCACTAAACTGGTTTGGCCTTTGTCTTCCTGCATCTGGGAATCCCGTGGATGCGTCTGTTGGACTCTTCTCGGGGCTCTGATGAGAGATGGGCCCCAGGTGCAATGCTCTGATGTGAACCTGAAGCTCCTAAAGACCCAGTCCTGGTAGGATCTGGGTTTTGCCTGGACCTGTTTCAGAGGGGGCCTGTGCAACCTGGCCTGGCACCCCTCAAAGTCTGGGGACCTTGAGATATGGGTTTCATCAGGGATCACCAGCAGCAAACTGCTTACTTAATGTACCTTGGGACCTGTATTTGTGGACAAGAAAGGGGTTAATATAAACAGCATTTTTTTTAATGCACAGACAGTCGAGGAACTGAAAGGGCAGGATGCAGCTGCGGAGGTCGGTCTGCTGATATTCTGAAGAGATATCAACCGCCCCCGGAGCAAACTACATCTGGTTTCTCCCATCTCAGAAAGCAGTGCCTCATGGTTTCTGTTGAATTTCACCAAATTTCTTGAGAAATGTGGAAAAGATTTGCAAAATGGTCATTTGCACCTCACCTGGGCTGTAAAAGTCACTCAGCAGGCTAAAGATGGAGAGCCCTGTTGACCATAGCATTGCTACAGCAAAGCAGCTTGAACTCTTCCTCAGAATTACTGCGGTATGTGGAGTCATGACTGAATTGTCTTTCCGCAACCAGCCCACTAGTATTATTCAGGAACAGAGGTAAACCCAGGGTCAGCAGAAATGAGAAATGAATGAGAGCTTGGATTTGGATCTAAGTTGTTGGGTGCAAATTTAACAGTGATGAAATCTCACGGGTGGAAACGCTGCTATTTTTGCAGCATGTCAGCCAACTTATTCTCCCTCTGATGGTTTCATTTCTACCAGATTGAAACCTGAGCAATGCAGGTGCCCTTCAGTCTAGACCCCAACCTTGAAGTGGGACTGTCTAATCCAAACTCAGCTCCCAACTTCCAGATGGCTGCATCCAGGCCCTGATTTTTCTTTCTTTCTCTTTGGCCCATCACCACTCTGCAGGTTTTTTAAAGCCTTTGCTGTCCGAGGTTGCTCATTTCTGTCTTTGAAGTGACTCCGCTGATTTTAATGGGAATAAGACAAGACTTGGGCCCATGACATATGCTCCGGGATGTGCAGTTTCGGGCACTTACAACCCCTCCTTCTCCCTCCACTGAAGTGCACGTGAAGTGAGTGTTTTCACTAACCCTCCCCTGATGGCAAATTCCTTTTTCATGCACTTTTTTCTTATCTTGAAAAATCTGTGTCAAAATAGCTCTGGCGCAAGTCCTTCAGCAGCACCAGTGCTCTTTCCTGCCCAGGGGCAGGGGGTCAGCCTCGATGATCTGCCGAGGTCCCTTCCGACCCTAAAAATTGGTGACATCTATGAAATCTATGGGATGTCTGCTCTAGATCAACCGTGGCTGTCTTAGCCAAGATGACTTGCAGCCGGTCTAAGCAGCAAGGTGACTGGGGACCCTGCTCTACACCAGTGACCTTAGCACCCGGGGGGGCAAGCCTGCCAGCTCTGAAACAACCAAGGAAGCTCCTTCCACAGCTTTTGGAAGACAGGCCAGTGCCTCGGCTCAGCCGGCATGGAGCAAATGCTAGATTTATAACCTTCAAACTGCTGAGGGAGGCATTAGAGCTAGAAGAAGCAGTGATTTGTGTGTGTGTGTGTGATGGAGAGCGGCAAGGAAGTTCCCTTCTTCTAGATGGCTATTTTTTGCATTTCCACTTGCAGGACAAGAGGGTACAAGGATCCTCCATCCACCTGTGCAGGTGGGAGGTGGGATACGATTCATCTCAGGTGGAAGTAGGAAGCACCATTGCAGAACTATTTCCTACCCCATACAAAAAAGGGTGGGTAAATCTTGCCAGTCAAAGCAATGCTATTATATTAATCGCTGACAATAATGGACATCGAGTGCGTGGTGTATAAACGATAACACATGCGCATAGATACAGCATAACACATGATTAAACGGCATGTTGCAAATATAATGATACAGGATACACAATGCGATACAAGAGTATTGCTGATTCGGCTTCTCCCAACATTAAAATATATGCTCTAGAAGAGGACATCGGAGTTGGGGCTTTCAATCTCATGCCAGGGATTTATAGCATGCTATTACTGTTTCCGCAACCAAGGCACAGTGGTATTTCTTCCTTAATTTGTGGCTCTGGGAAGGAGGGGAGGAGGAATCGAGTGACTGGGGGAGTAAGTGTTACATGGCAGGTCACTTACCAGTGCGTTGCATAACGATCTCTCCTTTTTGTTTTTTTAAGGTAAAAAAAATTAGCTTTTAAAAATCAGCAAATGATTCCATGAAATGCTTAGATATGTCACAGATATCGAGCGTTTTGGAGCAGGGCTCTGTCCTTTATAGGAAAGCACCACATGTTCAATACATAGTAATCTCAGGCTAAGACGCGCGATGGGACACCTTCTTGTTGTCCTGAGGTGACTCGGAGCCCTGGGGCGCAGCAGCTGCCAGGCTCTCACGGGTCAGCCGCGTCCCCTGGGCTACAGAGTGGGTGGTGGCTTGATGGAGGGGCTTGCTGTAGCCTTTCAAACATGGGCAGCAGTCGGGGACCATGGACTGGAGATGCAGAGACACCATCTGGGAGCTGGTCAAGGTGACAGTGCTCAGGTCCTCTTTGGTGGCGGTGTAAGGTTGAATCTTGAAGGTCTGCTGTAACCAGGCGCTGTAAGAGGTATCTTTTGAAGCAGCCACTGTAGGAACGATGGTGCTGGCTTTGTCCTTGTCAGAACCATCATCCACCCTGGGCTTTACAAGGCTCTCTGAGACCCCCGCAGGCTTGATAACGTGTTGATGGCAGGTACTGCTCACCTGGCCGGGTCGGAAGGCGGATTTCTCTGGGCGGTAGCAATACAGGCTGTGCATGCTGGAGATCTGCACTTGTGGCATGCTTAAGACTGTTCTTTGGGAAAACTTGGTAGACGGGGAAGTGGGATTCTTGGGAGGTTTCTCGATTGCCCTGGTAGGGGTCTGAGTGGGTGGGCTGGTACTCTCTGCAAGTGACTTCTGGCTTTTTGTGGGACGCATGGCATTTTTCATCTTTAAGGATCTGGATCCAGGAGCATCCCCATTGTAGAGCAGCACAAAATGGCAGAGTGTCTCCAGTGGTAATATCCTCTGGCATTTCAAGCACTTCTTGAAAATCTCAAGAGCCAAATCTGCAAAGGGAGATATGAGCATGACATGGCTACACATCTCTGCACAAATACACGCTACACTGCACAGTGCACAAGGGACACTGAAAGGAAATGCAATGGGGACATGTACAAGTCCCCTAGCATGAACCTGCACGCACATGCATGCGTACAAGAAAGTCATATATCTACGAAAGAGAACAAAGCCATGACATTACTTGTGCAAACATACACACGCACACCAGGCCATAGACAGCATCTATATAATGTATGCCATTGGCATCAAGTTCACTCCTTTTTAAGCCATGTGCTAATGGGGTGAACAGGCATCCAAGTGCTCACACCGTGTGCATAGATGCAAACTGCATGAGCATTTCTTAATTTCTGTGCATGCAAAATAACGTGCAGGGGACAAGGGGCACTTTCAGATATGTGCGGGGAGGCGGGGAAGTGTGTGAAAATGCAGTCCATACATTTTAAAGAAAGGTATGAGAAAAACACTTCCAAGGTCTGGCCTGAGCAGATTTCTGCCCTGTAGCTGGCTAAAACAAGACAACATTTCTAATGGGGCCAAGTGAGGGTGGGATTTTCCAAAGTACCTAAATGCCTTAGAGGCACAAGTCTCACTGAAGATCCAGGGCTTCTTTGATTTGTAAGTCATTTAAATGTTTTTGATGGGACCATAGCAGCATCCACTGATGCCAAGATGTCTATTGCCTGTAATTGGCATTAAACTACGATTATTGGTCTCAAGGGCCTTGACAAAGTGGCTAGAGTGAGTCTGGATTCTCTCTGCTTTATTTTATATAACAGAGCTAAGATTTGGTTTAAATAACACAAGGCCACAGGGACCCACTGTTGTGCCTTTGGTCTCCGCAGGCACCTGTCATGGGGGGTGCTGAAAAGGGCACAGCTGGGGTGTGTGGGCACCACAGTGCTGGCCTACTTACCGAGAGTCTCGTTAACCACGGTGGGGATGATGTGCTTCAGGACTTCGCAGTTGGTGTGCAAAGCAGGGTTTGCATTCATCTCCAGGAGCCATACCTGTAGAGGACAGGCACAGACAAGAGCCTGAACGCAAAGTCTGAGCCCTCTAAGACCTGGACTAGTGCCCATTCAGGGGCACATTGACCACCTGGATTTTCTGGAGAGCAGAGATTATCGAATAGATCCAGTAAACTCCCCAGCTCAACTACCAGTGGATGATCTATCTCCACTTAGACCAAAGGCTCTGACTAGACTTAAGCAAACCCTTCCTAATGCCCAGGTAAAAGGCATCAAGCTGGAGGTTTTTATGAAGAAACAAAAACTTAGGAGATTTCCTGAAGCTTATGAGTCACTTTTTTTGTGTGTGGCTACTCCCGTCTCACTTAGCAAGTGAGGCTGCTGAGGTTTCTAAGGAAGGCTCAGGTCCAGCTTTGCGGTGAACTTATCTCTGGTGAGTGCATCAAGTTTTTGGGGGCCTGATTTCAAGCAAACCCAGGGCCTCAGTTTCCTGGAAAAGTGTTGTTCCCATTGTAGAACCATGTGATATGCTGAGTTTTGCATGTCTGGGCTCAGTCTCATTTTGAAATGCAAGGCCTTTTTAGCTCTCGTGCCCCAATTTGAGGCAGCATGATAGTAGAGCTGTTTAAAAAAAAAAAAAAAGTTGCACAAATCCTTGGGCAATAAAACAACCAAGTTTGTGTGGGTCTATTAAATACTTCAACAGGTTCAAAGAAAAACCCACCTCTTCAGCCTCTGCTTCTGGCATAGGGTACTCCAATTCATGCATACAACATGCCGGGAAGCATTCGCTCTTTTTCAGGAGGGTTGTTTAATGACATAAGTGCTCTACAGCTGTTTATTCTGATGTTTAAATGCTGTAGAGAAAGGTACCCTGCCTCCATGTGCGTTTCTGTTTTCTCCTCTGGAAATTGCATTAATTAGAAGGATCAGGTGCACCGTTTTATCTGCTCTTCTCCATTGTGTTTTACTAAGAGGAAAACAAACCAAGCCAATTATTTGTCATTTTCTTTTCATGTTCAATTTGTTTAGGAAAATGAAAAGGCCCAACAGAAGGGGACTTGGAAAAAGATGGGAGACCTTTCAGGAAGCCAAATGAGCTCTTCTTTCAATGGAAATGCGGCGCAGGTGCCACTAGAGGACGCCTAAGCCATATTGACAGCTCTCCGCAAAATGTTTATTGTGCTATCTGGAAACTTTACTCGGCTATGGCAAACTTGCATGATTTTTGTGCTGGCAGATAAACTCAAGGAATGCCCCGAAATGTTTTGAATGCTCTTTAGTTTCCCTTTTGGCTTCATGAGCAAATTTGAGGAGCTCTGTGTGCGCACATTCATCGCACTCTCTTAAATGTCCCCCGTGGGTGAGGTGGCTAATCAGTCATCATCTCCCAGTTGTCACTTGTTCAGTCTCACCACTGCCCTGAATTACAGAGGGGCAGAGCGACAAACACCCGAGTGCACCAAGGTACTTAGGCACTGGATTCTCACTGAACTCAATGGAAGCGAGGCTCCTTTAGGGGATCCGGGTCCCCATGACTTGTCCATGGAGCGAAGTAAAAACCCTGGTTTAAGTGCCATGCACACGGGGCAATGGGATTTTCAAAAGCACCTTAAGCAACTTTTGGTATCTGCATCTCATTGAAATCAGTGGGGCTTAGACTTGAGGCACTTTTTAAAAGCCTCGTATTAGTTGCTCACTTGCATATTTAGGTACCTGAATAGCTTTAAACCAGGGGTGGGCAAAATGTGGCCCGCGGACCAGATGCAGCCCGCCAGGCCATTCTATCCAACCTGCAGGGCCCCTAAAAAATTTAGAAAATTAATATTTTAATAATATCCTGGCTGCCTGTCATGCGGTCCCCGATGGCCTGCCAAAACTCAGTAAGCGGCCCTCTGCCCAAAATAATTGCCCACCCCTGCTTTAAACAAATAAGTTCTTTCACACCCTGCAGCTGAATAATAATATAAAAAGATGCTTATTAGCACCTAAATAAGAGACAAATCTTGAACAGCCTGGCACCCAGAGGCATCAGCTTTTCTAGAAACCTGGAGATTTATTTTTGTGCTTAACCGGGTGCTCCTTTTTTATGTTTTGCTTTGAGTTTCCATTTTGTCATGTGTGGAATAGGAATAACACCAGTTAGCTGCCTAGGAAGAAGGGTCGGGGGTGGAGATTAGTTAGATAATGTTGGTAAAGTGCCTTGAAGATATAAGTTGCTATTTAAGTGCAAACTGTTTAATACAATGAGCTGTGGAAGGAGGAAAACACCAGCACAAACCAAGATAAGATTTTTTTTTTTCTTTCAAATTGCTTTTCCCTCTCTGGGAATCAAGCAGGAATCTCTGTTTCTTAATATCGTTTTTCTAATTGCCCTGTTCTCTTGTGATTTCAGGGCCGACCTGGTGGGTGATGCAATTTACTGTCCTCAAGGCAGGTCTGTTTTCCCATTGCATTAATAACTCCCACCCTGTCATATTTTTCTAGCCAGTGGCTTTGTCCGTGAAAGGCAGCACTTGCACAGGGAGTGGTGGTGTTCCCATTGCTTGCAGCACCGCCAGAGCCTGTGCTGTTGCTTTGTTTTTTACCTGCGTAGCCTCGGTGCATACCCTGGGGAATACATGCACATGCACGCACGCACACACACACACACACAGGTTTATCAGGGTTGCTTGGGAATATGGCAATTAAAAGATTTAGACAGCATCATTAAGAAGATGCTAGCCACAACTGCAATCTCAATGCACTGCTGAGGTGTGGAGAAAACCCAAGTCCGATGTTTTTTGGGGAGAAGTCGTCTTTATGCTCTGGGTTTGTACTACTGCGCTGGGGCTCCATGACTAGACTTTGTGGGTCTGCTGCAATGCAAAGAAAGATGATGATAAAGCTGCTCATTCTCCTGTGCCCATACCCATGTGCCTGAAATTGTGAGCCCAGCCCCACCTGCTCTAGGGACTATTGAGGGTGGCACTGAGTCACTGAAGCGACTCTGCTGAGATTCCCCAAATTGCTAGCGGCAAAAGTCACAAACATAACTGGTGGACTTTTCCTTCCTCTCACTGTCCCGGTGAGGTAGATGCTAATGAGTAGGTTTTATACTGAGCTCCTGGCACGGGGCCTGGTGTGGCTCCATCCATCTCTGTAGGGACCCCAACTGTCTGGGGAGAATTTTTTTTTTATTAATATATTTCATGTTCCAGGTGAAATTGGCCAAATCAGTTCCAAATCATATTGACTGAGCAGAACGTAATTGTTCCAAAAACCGTATCGATTGAGCAGGCAGAACTCAATCGTTCTGAACACCATGTACGGCGCTACAACCGGCGAGCATCCTCTGTCCCAGGCTCTCACCCTGGGACTCCAGATACTCCCAAATCCATTGGCAGGCATCTTACATGCAGGCCCAAGCCCGGAGATCTTGGGATTCGGATGCCCCCAAGGAGAATAGGTAGCAGGGCCATTGAAATGGGTAGAACTGCATAGCTTTATAACGAGGGATGTTCGCCCTTTATCCACATTGTGCCCCTCTACTGTAAGGTGACTAGCCAACCTGATATTCTCCCCTGGCTGGAGAGCTGAATCCTTTTACTGCTAGTAAAAGACCTCCAGTCCACATCTGTCTTCTGAGCCTCCCCAGAGCCCCTCTGTAAGACTGATGCAATCCTTTTTGGTAAACAGGTTCCCTGATGGGAGACCGTTTCGCGTGAAACCAGCCCGGAGGCCCGCTGTGTCTGTGGGTCTTTGCAGGGTGGCTCAAGAGGAGACAGAATGGCTGTGAAAAATGAGCCCTTCCTCCACTTCCCTCCTCCCTTGCCTGCCCTCACTCCCCCTCTTCACAGCTCAAACATGAGCACAGTCAGTGCTGAATGGGGTTGTGGCTTCTCAGGTCCTGTTCAGACACATGGGCAGTCTCAATCAGAGCTTTGGAAAAGAAAATGCCCTTCAGAGACTGGGCAAGGCAGACGCCCTCTTGGGGTGTCAGTTCAGAAGGATGCAGGCATTTGTGTCTCAGAAGAAAAGGGAAGAAAGGAGGGCTTGAGCTACCCACAGACACTTTTCATCCCTTTCACGTGCTTGTCTTAAGTTAGCTGTGGGGAGGAAGCCGCTGGAGACCCTACAGAGCAGGTACCGCACAAGAACTGGTATTGCACACCCCCTCTTCACACTGCTTTTTTTAGACCGGAGGGACTATCCCCAAGGCTGGAAAGATGTTAGAGACACAAAAGCAGACACAAGAAGGTGCCGAGTCAGGAACTCATAATGTCTACAAGCACCCTGTGAGATCAGCCCAGCTACCATGTTGTGGCAGACTTGTAGGAACAATGAGTTGAAGTCCCTGGGCCTGCATCTCTTGCATCTTGCACCGGTTCAACACTGAGGTGCCTCCACTGACCCCAGTGGACCCTCTCCTGTTTCCAGTGGTACAAGTGAAAGAAGAACCAGGTTCAGGGCAGGAAAACCTGGAAGAGTCTCTAGCAAACAAATAAGCGCACACATTTCACAAACACCTTTCCCATGCACTTCAACCAATTCCCAGCCAGGTCCCACATTGCTAAGTCTCCAGTTTCTCAGCACTGAAACCCCCACTCTGGCTTTAGATCAAATAATCCTAAAGAAATGTATCTTGTTTATCTGTCCCTCTATAAAATACATAGGGAGGGAACAGACTCCAGGGACCATGTTTGCACTGAAGCAAAGCTAAAGCTTTTAATTAACCACACAGGGATTGCCACAATAGAGTGATATTGGATCTCCCATTCTATTTCAGGTTTACACAGCCGGGGCTTTGCATGCCAACATTGCAAAAGACAATTGCTGCTGAAACTTGAGATGTGCCAGTTTCTCTGTCTTTGCCATTTACTCTCTCTCACCATTGACTTCCTGCACAAAGGGGGCTATTGTTTGGGGGCCATGTCCTGTGCTGCATACATTTACTTCTGCAGTAGGGTTTGCTGCTCCCCTCCACTGTTTTTGCTGGAATATGTTTGTATTTAATTCCTTCTTTAGCGACAGGTCCACAAAAGGGAAACCAACCAGATGGCTGTCCATTATGCTGAGGCCAGGTGGTTCCACGAGAAGTTGTTGCATCGAAGCGACGTGATTGTTGTGTTCATCGTTTCATCTGTTCTTAGCAAGACTGTCTCCCTCTCTTACCTTTTAGTCACTCTGCAGCTTTGTTCTGTCAAAACCCACAAGCTACATGAGGCTGGGATGCCTTGGTGCCTGGGTGGCAAATGTAGTGGGGCTATTGGGAACATGGTCCTACTTTTCCGGTTCGTGATGCCTTCCCCCCGCCCCTGACCCAGGACTGAGAGTGATGCCCCAGCACGGTGTGACAGGGGGTTCTGTGTAGATATGTTTAGCTGCCTTCAGGTGGGGTGGAAAATCAAGGCCAGGCAGTTTGTGGCAATTACCGATTTCATGATACTTCTTCCTGTTAATCCCACTCTTATCCAAACTTCAATCAGAGTTTTAAGCAGATGAAGTATACTTTGTAGAGCATGCAATGCTCTCCCTAAATTGCTCAAGAATTAGTATGAACTCAGAGCAGCTATGTGTTATTAAATATTTGGCTTCTCAGAGGTGGCTACATGAATGGAGGGAACACGGTCTTGCTTCATACCTTAAAGTTCTCATCTATCAAGAAATCGCAGCCGATGAGATCAAAATAGCCCAGTTTGCATTCCAGCTTGGCCTTGACAGCCAAGAAGCACTGCATCATGATCTGCTGCATCTTCTTCTGAAAGACACAGGAGAAAGGCGGTTTAGGATCAGCATTAAATGCACAGGGCCACAGCATGATAAGACATGGCACAGTGACCTATCAGTTCAGCAGAGCCTCCTGGATCAGCAAATCCTCTCCTCCCTGCCTCCACAGAGATGATTTCCTACATTTTCAAATTGAGAGAGTCTGGGAACCAAATGGAGGTGGCTCCAGGGGAGTGTGCAGTGGTGTTAATATAACCCTCTTTCCTTTTTTAATGGTCTTAATGTTCCGCTAATCAAGCTATTCTTTCTTTTGCAAACTCCCTGTCTGTTTGGCTGCTTCTGGTAACGTAGCTCTGCAGACTGTTTTTAACTCTAACTAACCCAGGTGCAGAAATAACTTTCTGTTAAGCACTGGATGCACTGTCAGGATGCTTGAGAAGGTTTGATTTTGCTTTATGAATCTGGAAGAGATAAACATTTAATTCTAATGACTACAGCACTAAAGAAACAGCATCTTTTGAATTGTTGGCCTAGTTGTGTTTTTCAATACATAATATAGGATATAGCAAATGAGCGCACTTTCCAAAAGCTATATTTATTTTTGCTTTGACGTTGAACTGAATAATATAGCCGTAGAACACCCCAGCCCCCCCAGCATATTACTAAAGCTTCCAGTTTCTTTTTACCTGGAGAAAAATATATGTGCTGTGTGATATGGATTATAGGGATGATGCACCACAACACCTGCACCCCCCTTTTCACGATCCTAGATCCAGCCGTGGAACCAAACCATATGTTGACTATGAGACAAAAACCCACATCTCAGTGTGGGATGTTCTCAGCTTCATGTTGTTATTGCTACTTCTAAAGAGAAGCCGCTCCAGTGAAAGTCCTAAGATTCATAGGCCCCGTTGGGTTATAAGCATTGCTTTTTCTCTTGCCGACTTTCTGTCTTCTGAACACATGGCTGTCCCCTCTGTGCTCCTTCTCTGGTTGGAAATGTGAGGCCCCACAGCCCATTAGCCAACAGTGGTACCTCCTTGCCAGGAGACAGTCCTGCATCTGGCTTCTGCATATTGCTGTCACGCTGCCCTGCAGGACTGGAGCCCCAGATCCTTCTGCAGAGTGAGCATCTAAAGAGACTACTAGTGACTGATGTGTGAATGTGGCATTTGGGGATGTGGTCATTGTGAAATATGGCAATTTCTTTCTCTCACAAGTTACCACCTTTCTGCATTGCAGGGCGTGGGCTACCGGCTGCAATAACACAGAGCAAACTGTAGCAGTGGAAATGAGTGTGGTTCCTATTTCTGACTGAAACCATAACATGAGAGCAGACTGGTGAAATGTTGCTAGATCTCAGTGAAACTCAGGTTTAGCCTAAGATGCTTCCTACCTGGTTTCCTAAAGTTTGGGTGAAAAGCTAAAGGGCATTTTAATATTCTTGGCATTTAATTTCCCTTGTTTTTTTGGTCAACAATCCAAACTGAAAGCTTGAACACCCTTTTGCCTTCTTCCCCCTTCATTTCTACCCACAACAGGTGTCCCAAGCTGCATTAGAGCCTTAATATACCATCAGCATCAGGCTGGTGAGCTGCAGGGGCCCGGAGAGCGAGGCTCTTCCTTCCTTCTTGTGTTGCTAGCAGGAAGATGGCAGGAAAACAAGGTTGCCTCCACTTCAGTGGAAGAAGGGGCTATCTTGGTGGCTCACAGAGAGAAGGGTGAATGGGAAGGAATCACACCACAAAGTATTAGGCCCTCAAAAGTGCAGACTGAGACTAGCCAATGTAGGGCAGGTCCTCAATGCACTGGAGCATGATAACGTTGGACTGGAAACGTGAAGTGTGCTAGAGCACCGGTACTGCCGCCCGCTGCCCTCGTTCATTAATCCACCCCAAAACACATTTAAAGTGAACTATTTAACCAGCCAGAAGCCAAGACTGACGTGAATAAAATGAAAAACTCCCATCATTTTTGTTTCCACAGGGATTTGGCGGGGGTTGTGATGGATGACACCAAACTCCCCGCATCGTAGCTGCTACCTTCAGCTTCTGCTGCTACCAGACACCCCATCAGGTGGTGAGACAGGCACCTGGCTGGGGTCTCTTGACCCCATCGCTCTTTCCTGCCCAGAGCAGGGGGTTGGACTCAATGATCTAACAGGTCCCTTCTGACCCTAGAAATCTATGAAATCTTTGCTCAGTGCTCCTGCCTTTCCCCTCGGGCTCCTGAGAAGCAATCACGCTTGCCCCCTCCCCTCTCTTCCAGGTCCATACACACACTACACACATGCCCTGGCCACACACTCACAGTGAGCACAGTGAGGACCCAGTCTCTGGGGAGGCCTTTGGTCTGCTTGAACTTCTCATTAACATAGCTGTTAAAACGCTCCATCCGCCACACCGTCTCCTCCTTCAGCTGGCTGTACAGGGGGTTCTTCTTCTGCATGTACTGGGAGGGGAGAAAGGGAGAAAGCAGAGGGATGGTTAAATTCCCTGCTCCCCTCTGCAGGGAATGGAGAGGAGGGAGAGAGGGATGCTAACAAGGAACCACTTGAACCACACTGGGCAGGCCCCTGGCACCAAGGCAGTGCCATGAAGGTGGTCACACTTTCTCAGAGGGTTTAGCTCTTGGAGCTGGGGGCCCTAGCTTGCCCAGCAGGATTGTTTTCAGGCACAGTTACACTAGCTGACCTCATGCTCCATATGGAGCAAAGAGACGTCCCACTACAACTCTATGTAGGCAGGCCCCGCAGCCCACTTGCAGCCCAGCCTGGAGCTTCATTAGTAATGAATGATTATAATTCTTCGTGTTCCTGCAGCACCCTGCACACAAGGCTCCTCCAATGTTTCAAGTGTCTCGATAAATAGTGAATAACAAAGAGAAGCCACTTGACCAAGGGCAACCGATGCATCGATGAACAGAACCTATAGGCCTGAGTCTCAGTTACACTGAACTTCCTTCCCAGTGACTTCTTCCAGTGAGCAGGGATGCCCCCCTTCTCCCCTGAGAAACCCACTGTGCGAGTGGTCTCTCCAGGCCTGCTTCAAGCCCCCAGACTTTGCAATGCATTGGGGTCCCATTAGGCAGTGCACTAGGACCCCAATGGCAGTGCACTTCAGCCATTTTCAGCAATCTGAGTCCACGAGAACCAGGAGCTAGGTTACAGCAGTGTTTGCGGGCCAGAAAGGGCGGCTTAAAACATTGTTAGCCCCCTTCCCCTTTCCAGCTCAGGCACTACAACAGTGACCATGAATCATCAGCCACCAACAGCCCTGACTCCTGTTCTCCTTACTTATGCCATTGGCTGCCACTGTCCAGCTGAGACCTCGCAAGCAAAGGGTCTGTTACCCCCCAGTTGTGAGGGAGCTGCATTTTTCTTAAAACTGTGCTGTTTCTATGTGTGTGCACTAAGCCTCCAGCCCAGCACAAGCCAGGCAGGGCCAGGTCTTTTCATAGACCTGGGGTAACTCTTCGCTGAAGCATCTGGCTGATGGCAGGGGAAGGCAAGAGGGGAACATGTCTGGGAAAAAACAAAAAAACCCTCTGTGTGGGTCTCCAGTGACCCAGGGAGAGGGATTTTCCATTCCACTCCCTTCTTCATCCCCTGGTAAGAGTTTAGTGAGCACAGGGAGCTCTCCATGTGCAACAGCCAGCCTGGATTGCAAGGATATTTGCAACAGAATTAGTGCTAAGGTGCAAAATTTCTGCTTGGTGGAGCTGCCATTGATGCCTCTCATGGTTCCAGTTTAAGGCACTAAGGTGGTCAAGAGGCAGATGAGGACTAACCCTTGCTGATCCCTAAGTGTCACATAGGGAGTCCTTTGTCCTTCTATTCCTAACCTTCCCCAGGATCAGGGCATGCTGGCTTTGGGCCATGTGAGCCTGCTGAAAACAGAGACCTGACCCGAAACTTGCTGAAGACCCTCAGTTGCTCTTCCCAGCCTCAAGCCTCGGGAGGAGCAAAATTCGTGACGTGAAAAGAAAAGACGAGTGGATGAAGAGAAAATAATAATAACGTGAGTCAGAGTCAATAGATTCTGGAGTCGTTTGCTCCGGTGGGCAGCACTGGCCTATGCTAATCATTTGGCCCAATAACCACACACTTATTTGGGGGCTTAGATCTTACTTGTCAATGATCAAGCGAAAGAGAACGTGTGTGTCCCCCTCCAGCTGGGTTATAAGACACTGCAGAGCTCTACAAAGAAACCCGGGTTGACAATGGGAACAGGCATGGCCCCAGCAGCAGCAGCTTTCAAGCTTTCTCAGTCCAGTTTCCAGACTCACTTGTGCATAGTTGCAGGGTGGGGAGGGAAGAGGGATAAAAAAACCTCTTTGTTTATCGCCTGCTTCCTGAATCATGCCATGAAAAGTCACTGGACAATGAAAGGCAGGGGACGTACTACTAGGGTAATATAAGGAAAGGGAAGATTTATCCTGGAACAAAGAGCCCTACTCCCCCAGACATATGCTCAGCTGCGAAGGCAGACAAAGGTGAATTGCCAAAGCAAGTTAGGTTTCTATTTAAGAGAGAAAATCTGAATCATGACCAAATTTCTGAACACAAAGCTGGGAGGGGGAGGGAGGGGATTTTGGCTTATCTCGAGACAACAGGGACCAAATGTCTCTGATTAAGTGTAGGCTCATTAGCCTCAGCGGACTTACACCAGAGACAGGTTTGTCAAATTAATGTAATACTTATTCCAAATTAGGCATAGGGCAATGTGTAGACCCACAAAGAAAAATAATACATTGGAAACCTCTTTGGCGAGCAGTACCAAACACTTAGACCCAAATGGTGCCAGCGTTTGGCGAAGCAATGTTACCTGGAGAATGGCAACAAGCTGCTACCCTGTTACCTGTCGGCAGGCGGGGGAATAGAAGTGCTGTGCAGAAACTGGATCAGCTTTAGATTTGAAGCATACAAGGAACAAAAAAAAGCTGCTTTCAGGGGCTGGGGAGTAAAGGGAATGAAGGGAGAGTCGAGTGCAATTTGCACAATCCTAGTCATTGCCAGCTGCTCTGGAAAGTTTCCTTTCCCCACCTCCCGACAGGTTTCTCGGTAATTTATGCTCTGCTAATAAACACCTGTCCCTTGTTTGATGTCACTTGTGCCAGGGGGGTCTCACCTGAGCACCTGAATTCCCCCGTGGATGGCCCTAGAGCTGAGCAAACAACTCTGTTCCAGGAAAACAAGTGGCACATTGATAATGGTGTCTATTGCAGGAAGCGCGTACAATATGCAGTCCTGAACTGCCCTGCTGCCGCAGCAATAAAACTCCTGCAAGAACCAAAGCAGGCCAGCTTGGGGGATAGCTCCCTCTTGCTTTGGGCCACCAGGACTGTAGCAGTATACCCGAAGAAGAAAACACACTGAAAGCAAAAGAGTTCCCTTCCCTCTGCTTGCTTTTTACTCTGTATGGATAGACTCAGCTGGAGATTTTTTCCTGACATCATTCACCTGCCTGGTACAGTTGGGGCACAAGAGTTTTAATATTAATGAGAAGGGGGCAAAAAGGATGTTTGACCAAGAGGATGGAGCCCAGGCGTGAAGAAGGCTGCCTTTTCCCAGGTTTTACTTGGGAGGTGTAAAGCTGGCAAAGATCAAGGTATAATTTCAAGAGCCATGGCTCACTTGTGCAGAGTCCATTACTTGTATTATGGCAACATAAAGTTTACAAGCCATAGGCACAAGAAGGACTAAGGGCAGAGATGGAAAACTGTTTCTCTCAAGGTCTCACAGGACTGTGGCATAGAACTGGACTTGATCCAGTGCCCTATCCATTAGATTACGATGCCAGGCATGGTACACAGCCCTGATCCCCCAGCCAGCAACTGTGCGACAATCACTCACTCATGTTGCATGACTGCACCCTTCGAGAGATTGGGGGAGCACCATCTCTCAATGAATTGCCCCTGAGCCAACCTCTCCCCACTTCATCCATACAGACCTTGACTGCTGTAGTCCATCACTCAGCCCGGATGCGGGGTACCTGGATGCTATTATGGTACCAATCAAGGTTCACTGCATTTAGCTACACATTTAGATTAGCTAAATAGCTACTTTTTCAGTTTACCTGGTTGGTCAGATGAGCGGTGAGATCATCAGAAGCAGCATCATAGTTGGCGCAGGTGAGCCGGACGTAGCCATGGCCGAAAAACAGCACGTAAGGCACCGTGCAGGCAATGAGGAGATAGGAACGGACATCAAACTTCTTCCCTTCAAGGAGCAGAGGTTTGTGGATATACCTGCCAGAGCAAGGTGACAAGATGAGACCTCAACAACAGAGCTCTAAAATGGGAATTAAAGGCTCACTCACATCCTCTACAAGTCAACAGGGAGGTTGGCATTGCCTTTGGTGGGTTATGAATCAGACCTGAAAGGCCAAATGGGGACAGGGCTATTCACAATTACCAATACCTTATTCCAGAAATATTCCTGATGAAATCAGGGGCATTATTGGTGGTGTGCACTGCTATTCAACAGGAGTACATTAAGAAACCCAAATGGAAGGGCATTTTCTGGAGACCCATTACTTACAACTACTCACAACTTCTATAGTTCCTAGCACTTGTCCTGACAATTGGATCTAGCGCCCCATTCCAGACTCTGGCATACTCCCAGGGAAATCAAATGAGAGGGTGGTGTAAATGAGGAGTGCACACTAGGTCCCTCAGCGTAGAAATAGCTTTGCCCCTTTAAAGAGCATGTCTGCTTTGAAAGTGAATGCATTTTAACATTGCATCATTTTACTCAATACAGGTCTACTGCCAGGGTATGCATCCGGTATTACAGTGCAACTGCTGCTGTTACTGATAAGCAGAAGTGGTAACTTATTTTCATCTCAACCACAAAGAGCCATAACAAGGAGAGTGATCTGGATTCTTTTCTGACTCAAGCATCATTAAGAGAAGTGTTAACAAAGAAACCTGCTTGGCTTTTACATCTTGGGTTGAATTTGCAATGAAGGCAAGGAGCAACACCCCCCGCCCCCCCATCCCTACTTCCTTTTATAAGCTGAAATAGAGCAGAGTGGTTAAAGAAGTGTATTGGGGCAGTTAAGCAAAGCTGTGGTTCATAGGAGACCCCACGCTTTAATTTTCTTTCTGTGCCTTTCCCCCAGTTGCAAGAGTTTTTATCCCTGACGCCTGCAATCATTTACAGAGAGAGCACGATTCAGTCTCTCATTGCAGTGACTGTGTTTTTGCAAAGTCTGGATTTTACTGGGTTGCCCGAATAACGGTGTAGTGTAGTGGGAACAGCCTTACAGCTACCCCAGGACAAATCTTGAGAAATTCTGAATATCAGAAAGTCCCATAAAGAAAAGTAAGGGCTAAATGGAAGCAAAATCTAACTTGCTCAGACTGCCCTGAACTAAGTGCTTCTGCAGTTCATAAGGGTGCCAAGGTACAATGCTGGGCAAAGGGAAAATATCACAGACTGATTGTGTTCAGCACAGGCCACTGAATCCCCTCTAAATGGAACAATGCTGTAACCATCATCGCTGCCTTTTCAACCTCCCTCTCTCCCCGCTTCTGCTGTAGCACTCAGGGCAGCTCACAAAACAGGAATTTAAGACAGCAGGTAATACTAGATCATTTCCTTGCATCCTGGTTCTGCTGTTGGATGCTGCTGATACCTTGCAGAAGGCAGAGGAGCAAATATTAAATTTCTTGACACGTTCAGATAAATCAAATCACCCTCTACCTATTAGGTGCTGAGCTCTGCAGTCCACGATGGGCCTGACACTTGGTTTCCAGGCACCCTGGGCTCACTGCACATCACAAAGCAAATCTATTTGTCTCTTCTGTTCGAACATGATGCGTCTTCGGAGACAAGTGACAGCAGAGGGCACTCTTTGGAAAGCAAAGTGAAATGCAAGGAGGAGAAGGCAGATGTCAAAGAAGAATAAAAGCTCCTGCCACATCCCAGCGGTCAGAGGGAATTAGAAGTTTACCTGTAGTTGCTACAGAGCAGACAAAGTGTATGTGTGAACACAGAGATCCCGTCATACTCTACCCCTGGCAGCGACTTCCAGAGAGAAACATCATGGTGCAACATGATGTCCTCCCTCTTCATTGCACGTAGTTAGATGCTTTTGTGAATAACGATACCCAGTTATAATATAATGGTTGACAATAGCAGTGTTTCTGGAAGTGCTAATAAAGCTTGGGTTTCAGGGTTGAAGCCAGTTTCTAGGTTTTGGAGGTCAGGATGGGACCCAGTAGAGGGGGAAATTATCCCTTGCATGGTCTAAATAATGGCTTGACTTGGCCTGGAATTTTTCTGGAAAGGGCGGGGGGGGGGGGGTGTGCATTGTTTTCCTTTTGCAATAGAGCTGCCAAGTTGTAATATCTAAGTGTTGGAGCAGTGAACCAATCTTGTTGTGGGAATATGCACAGATCATCATCTTTGGACCACGCTGACGGCCCTTCGGGATGAGTTGGTGATGCCATGAGTGGATTGCACCACAATAACCACCTGGCATGTATCACTGATGTTGTAATCGTACTATGTCCTGCCGTGAGGGTGTGGCATTGAGTATTGAGATGCTTGGAGTAACTTGTAAGCCTGACCGACTTCTGCCTGTTGTTTGTCCTAGGGTCGCTATCAACCTGGTTTTCTGTTTGGGTCTTTCCATGCCTTGTTTTCCCACATAGCCTAGACACTCTGGGGTCGAGAGCCTGTCTTGCTACTACTGCTGCTCTGTGCTGTTGGTGGTGTCTATTCTGCACATCAGCTCTGAAAACCTCCGCAGTCAGGCTTCACTCTGCCCCCTCTGTGGTCAATGTTGTAAAGCCTTTGGGGATGTGGCCAGTGAGGGAGATGCTGTAGAGTCTGGCTGCATGACCCTGATGCGGGGCATTTGCAGAAACATCAGAGGAAAAAAGCAATGGCAGTGGGTAGCTGGTGAACATCTCGGATTTGCCCTCAAACCTGGTGGCTGTGAAATTCTTAGGAAAATATGCCATGTGACCAGGCAGACTTCAACAGATATACTGGAGGCCTAGACTGGCCTAGACTGGGTGGAACAGATGCTACAGCTGTACAACATGCAAAAACTTGGCACAGCATAAGAAGCTGGGATAATACCTCATTCAAATGGCTCTGCACAATGCTTTTGTCATGCATGCAGCTTACGGCATCTGGTCTTTTGAAGTCATTCTCAAATTTCCAGACAGAGATCATCTCAAATCTCCTTTTTGATGGAAAAGGTATGTTTGGAAACAGACATGGGGGCATTGTGATGCTACCCTAAGAAATACCCCCTGTATAGAAAATGCGAGAAGTTGCAAGCCATTGAGAAGATATGGTGAGAACCTCACTAAATGGCTGTGAAAGGCTTCAGGATAGTAACACCAATAGGGTCTGATCAAATTCACATGGAGATCCATGAGCACTTTCCCACTGAGTTCAGAAACAAGCCGAGAGCCGTGATCTCCAGTAGGTCTGTGCTTGGAGAGATGCCTAATCCTCATGGCAATGGATGACATGGGTTACAGACAGCTAAACCAGAAGTGGTTCCCTTGCAGAAGCCAGTAGGAGCCTGAATCAACAAGGCTCGACCAGAAAATGAGAAAAGGGGCTCTGGATTTGGCCAAGAGAAGTGCTTTCTCCAGCAGAGAACCCAGTTCTCCTCATCTCCTGTTCTGCACCATGATCATGAGAAAACTTGTCTTCCCTATGGATTGCAGATCAAGGCAACAGTGCGTCCACATGCCTCGTTCTCTACCTTTGCACTATTCTTGCCTGGGGAGCCTTGTATGGCATTTTCTTGTAGATGGGATCCTCCTCAAAGCCCTGCAGCTTGGCCTGAAGTGAGTCAATGCTCTTTTGGTTCATAAGCAGGAAGATGCCTCGACCTTGGTTGGAGCACGCCGGCTTGCAGATCCAGATCTGTTTGTCTGTGGAAAAGAAAGAATCTATTGTATTGAGCTTCGAAATGCAGTGGTGCAACTGGGAGAGCGGTGGGGAGCAGTAGGGGCAAGTGCCCTGGGTGCCAACTTAGTGGGGGAAGTAAAAAAAAAAACAGCACCTGTTTTTCTACACTGCTTTTGAAATATGCTTTCTTGGATAGTCATCTAAATGTTGTCTACCCCAATTAGAGAAGGGATCTGGGGCTGTGAATACTCCCCAGTGTTTGTATCACTTGAGAGAGGGAGCTGGAAGTGAATTTTGCTGCTTGGGCCACTTCTCATAATACAGCTGAGAACCTGTTGATACCATTAGATTACATTAGCTCAGTGTAATGCTACATGTGCTAAATGAGGGGGTTACATTTGTGGCTACTGGATTGTAGGCGATCTCTCATAGTGTTGAGCTCTGGGTTCAAGCCACAAATTCAGAACTGGTCTAAACAACCAGCAGCTGAGAATATCAAGGAAATAGCATTGCCCACTTTCAGGAAACCTGCCCTCAATTGCACACATTTCCTTCTTACATTACTAACTTCAGTGAATAGAGAATATGCCCTGAAGGGAGTTCTGCTTCCAGCTGCAGGGTGGTGGGGCATATGCATACATATGCAGCAGGCCTCCAGGATGCATTGGTTGGGTGGGTGGGTGGGTGGAGAAGCAAGCAAGCAGCTGACCAGAGGTGCTAACGAGGATAGTCAAGGAAGCCACTGAGGACATAAGTAGGTGGGAAGCCTGGGTCTGACAGTCAGAGTCCCAAGATGCAACTCAGTCTCCAGGGTCTGTTCAGCAACCTGAAGTTAGACTCTGTGTTCAGTGAAAAATATCCTCCGAGTCAGAGAAACTGGGGATGAGCAAGTTATGATCTCTAAATGACCCAAACTTCAGGAGTGCAGGCATTTGGAAGAATATCCCATAGGTCACTGGGTTGTCAGCTGTGAGTCTCCCTATGCCTGATGAAGCCTGTGTCCAAAAAGCAAAGAACTTTTTTTTCCAACTATTTAGTCAGTCTAATAAAAGATATCACATCTACCCAAAGAGTCTTGCCTGCCATAGGTCACAGATATTCACAGGGACTCATGAGCTCACTACTCAGGCTCCAGTCAGAACAGATCAGAAACTGGACTGTCTGCAGGGTGTTTTCTCCCAGTGGACTTGGGGGCAGTTTGGAGAGGTACAGGGGCACCCTGAGAATGCACCAGTGATGTAAAGGACTTCAGTGGAAGGCATGGGATGTGGGGAGCAAAGGGGCCAGGGAAGCTCTGGTAATGCGCGTTTGCTCTTGGGAATCACCCTGATAGCTAAATTAAAGTCTTATTTCCAGCATGAGGTCTCTTGACCTCCTCACTGGCTGCTCACGGGGCCAAGGCTACTCACCATTGTAGACCTCAAAGAAGGCTTCTCTCTCATCCTTTATGTCCAGCCGATAGGATTCTGGAAAAAAATCTTCCATCTTCAGGATCCTGTGGGAGAAATGGGTGCAAGTCACAACCCCCAATCTCCATCTGCAGTCTTCTTAGGGAAGAGATAGGAAGGACATTGATGTGCCTGTGCAGAACTTTGGATTATGGCATTTTCTTTTTCTTTTTCCCTTTTGCAGTTGCATTCCCAAATGTTCTTGCTCCTAAAATCTTCCTTCTCTGCTGAAGGAAAAACCTGAGTCTAAACTCCAGACTCTAAACCCCTCCAAATTTTAGTGAAATGTAGCCTATTATGTGCAATCAGGTGCTCTGCCACAGACCTGGAGCCCCAGGAGGACTATCCCAGAGGGGCTGATCTAGACTGGCCATCATGGCAATGCCTGAATCACCTGTGGATGCAAACTGGAAGATCGAAACTAAACATGATCAAATGGGGCTACTCTAATGACACAAATATTTGTGCATATGATGAAGCACAGACTATGGAGCACCTGTTTGTTTGCTGACTCCTTGGTGAGACCTGTACCAAGGAGGACCTTGCTGCGGCATTGGAAAGAGCCACTGCTGGTGTAAAATCCTGGGGAAAAAACATCTAGTTTGTGACAAGGACATGAGATGAAGAAGAAAAAGAAGCAAAGTTCAAATCTGGGTCTGAACTCAGAACCCCTCTAGAAGCATAATATCCCGGGTTTCCTCTGGCTTTGGGACAATGGTGAATATATGTTTTCTATAATGTATCAGTGGCAGGTGAGGTATGAGCAAAACTAGCACTTGGGACAGATTCATCTTGTGGAAAAAGCCATCTCTGGGGTTCGGGGTAGAGCATGTGCTACTGCAGGACCAACTATTTTCTTAAGCTCTAGAGTATTTCTGTTGGCCTCGATGATGGGCTCTATATGCTAGGTTTGCTGTACACTGAGAGTGTTTCAGGTAACCATGGCAGAGGGGGTTTTTGATAGATCACATAGCCCAGGAGCAGAGGTGGTAATATGCTGTTGTCTCATATCTACCCAGTGCTCCACAGCTTCCAGACTTCCCATCTCATCTCTCACCTGCAGCACGTGAGGGGGTTACTGCAACGGGTACCTTGGGGATCGTGTGTTTCTAGAGCCCCGGGGACATACAAAAGAAGGGTTGTTTTTTTTTCCCCCCCTAACTCCCTCCTTTGAGGCTCAGGAACAAAAATAATTTAAGAAATTAAGAAAGAAGTACCTTTTTGTGTCTCCCTTTTCAAACCCAAAGAGATTGAGCTCACAGAGCAGGGGGGGAAGTGGTTTTTAGCACATCTACAAGCAAAGAGCAAAATGCATGCTCCTTTTTTTTTCAGGAGAAGAAACAACTGAGCCCACACAACTGCAGACCAAGCCAAGGCCCATAAAAACATGTGTCTCTGAACATCTAGGGCAGGTTAGATCAGATGAGGTGAAGCAGAAGATCTGAACCAAGCAATCGAATTGCTGCTGAGTGCAAGAAGCTGACTACTTTGTTCGGTTCAAAGTCACCATGGGCCTGGTCCAGAACTTGCTGCAGTTGGTAGAAAGACCCTCCTTGCTGCCTTTGAACTTGGGATCAGAGTGTTGAGTTTAAAAGCCGAGTAAAAGGAAGCAACAGGGAAGAAAGATCAGAGGTTAAAGAACCTGAGAAAAGAGCAGACGAGTGAAGAGAAACCACACTAAACACTAGATCTGATTGTGCTGGGTTACTTGGTAGGATATGCCGCATGATTACCATGCTATCTAGTGAAACCAAGGCTAAATGCAGTGGCTTGGGTAGCTTTTCAGCCAGTCCTTGCTTTATCCATCCTCAGGGGAGTTGTACGCCCTGGGCTGAATCACTCGCGTAATGATTTTGAAATGTGATAAGATCAAAGCAGAGAAGTTTGATTAGAGCGTAATCCAGATGCCTGAGGAGGAGAGAGAGAACCCTGAATCATGGCAAATAGGAGGAAGGAGTTGTTTTAGCCACAAAATAGTGGATGAACCAAGAATTCCTGTGGTAGATCTCCCAAGCCCAGCTCTAATGTTTGGGTGACCCCCAACCAGAGCGGTAGCTGTTTGTCCAGCCAGGTCATGCTTGGGGTACCCCTTCCAGTTAGTATAGGTTTCTAATATGGCCACATCTGATAGGATGGAGAGGCCTTACCTGGTGTTCAAGGTCTTGCTGATTTTGCTCATCACCCGCTCATACTCCCGCAGGCTGCACAGAAGGCCAACTTTGGTAGTAAGGACTTTATTGTTGGGGATCTGGTAGAGAAGCTGTTCACCTGTATTAAAAACAACAAACCCTCTCTTTAATGGATTGCACAGCGCAGTCTGGGTCTGCTAAAAAAAACCTAGGGAGGGGGCCCTGGGCCATTGAGTTGAGCCCTCTGTGTTTATTCCCAGGCTATCATTAACGAAATCACCACTTTGGATTCCCAGCACAACAAAGGGCTTGTCAAGGAGCTGAAAGGAGGGAGTAGGAAACCATCAGCTGAATATGAGCACCTACTCCCCCTCCTTCAAAAGCTCCTATCGTCCTTCTGAATGAACAGGACAAACACCTTAGGAAGTCCCAGCTTAGCTCTTCTCTGCCTCAGTTTCCCTGTTGCTAAAACCGTTGTGTAAACACTACATAGCAAAACGAAAAATGTTGTTGCCCTGAAATAGCTATATATGAAATAGCTCACAGACTGTCTTTGGACTATGCCGAATCCATCCCAAAATGGCTGGTCCTGGAGTATTTGCGGCCATATATACACATTGCCAACAGCCACACATCACTTGATCGTTTCAACAATCCGTGTGTTGGGTCATGCGTGTAAGAAACGGGCAGGGGGTACCATGAAGTCCAGATGTACGGCGTGACTCAGTCATTTGGTGTCATGTACTATTAAGCTGGGTTGCAATGTTATGGCTAAGAGCAGGATTTGCCCAGATCCTGCCTCTGTCTCTCTCCATGTACACAACCTGCTTCATCTTGCTAGCTGAGCCAATACAGTGGCATCTTCTCGTCTTGCCAATTTAAACCAGCTTACCCTCGTCTGAGTTCACCTCTGTGTGTCTTTCCCCCCTCCGTCCTCCTGCAAGGATGCCCAGGCACCGCTGCCCAGCCAGAGAACGGTTCTTCTCCTTATGGCCTCTCTGAGTCACCACTTCCCTTACAGCCCACTTCGACCTCTTTACCTTCTTTGAAGTTGTAATAGGTCTCCCGACACTTAGTCTCGCACCACTTCAGTTTGTAATCCTCCCTCTTGTTGTCATAGATACGCTGCCAGCCCTTGCTTCTGCAGTAGATGCTCACCCTACAAGGAAAACAAAACAGCAAAGCAGCTTCTGCTGTTAATGAAGACTTAATTAGCTCGGGGGCCTTAAATTCCCCAAGGGTCTCTTGGAGGGCTGACTCAACAACACCTAGGAGCCCCGAGGTGAAGAGAGGAGGAGGGAAACAATTTCTCTCCCTCCTCTCTAGCTAATTAGAGTGTATGCTGGTGGGACTGTCACTTCACACTTAGCAAGTGGGGTGGTACCACGGTTCCTGGGAAGTAACAGCCTCTTTAATGAAGGCTGATATATCAAACAGGGTTATTGTAGTTGGGATGGAAGTGGTCCTCACGGGATCCTGTATTGCTTTGCACAGTGCCAGGCTTGGCCAGAAACCTATCAAAGACCTCAAAAAGAGGGGATGAAGTTGTCACGGGACGGACAGACATGTGGGTGTAAATAACAGGTTTCCCCTGCTTTATGAGGGTTGTGTATGTGCGAATTCGCTCTTATGCGATGACCCTTTTTATACCAAAAATTCATTCTATGCGAGGTAAATTCACTTATGCGATCGGTGGGGTGGAAGCTGACAATCAGCTGCTTTGTGCAGTGCATTGATGCCATAGGAGGAGGAGGAAAAAAATATTTGGTGGGTGGCGGTGCCCGGGCCCATCAGCACGGCACCCTGGGAGCTGTAAGCCATGAAGGCGCCTGGCAGCAGTGTCCGCAGCCACCGCTCAAGGTGGCGGGTGCCTGTGCTTCTGGAGCTGCAGCTGCCCCGGGAGCAGCGCTACGCCACGTCAGTACAGTGGAGATCTTGGAACGTATCCCTATTTGTTACATTGTAAAGTGGGTTCCCGGTATGTGAATTCGAGTTATACACCGTTTTCCAGGAACGCACCTACAGCATAAAGCGAGGGAAACCTGTAGAGGGAGCTGGTGTCTGGGTAGTTAGGGGGAAAATCAGTAAATATGAAGCCTGATTCATCCCCCACCCCACCGGAGTTTGCATCTAAGGTTCTTAGGTTCATGTGTCAAAGCAGATCTTGGTAGGTGAAAAAGGTTTCAGAAAACAGGTTACAGGAATGATGTGACGGCTGAGGGAAAAAATGCCTTCAAGGCAAAGATTTAAAAAGTTCAGTCGGTTATGGTCTGTGTGTTTGTAGATCATCTAAAATAACAGGGCCTGGTTCCCTAGGCACCATAAATAAATAGGGATGCTGAAGTTTATTAAAGACAATGTTGAGCAATGGTTTGGCTACAGTTTGCCAGTACCCACCTACAGAACAGACCAATGATAACAACAGATGGCTCTTGAAGTTAGCAGGAAAAAACAGATAATAAGTGGGGGGAACTATACTTTTCAGAGGCTTTCACAAGAGCCAGATGATACCAGCCATGTTGTGCAGGAGCTCATGTTATACAGTGCTGATGGGTTAAAACTAGGGTTGCTGCGGGGCACCAACTCTGCTTGGCTCTGAGTGATTTCTGAACAACACAACAGGATTTGGAGGCTGGAAGTTAAAGCCAGGCAGAGCCAGAAAAGAATAAATGACTATTTCCTTAGCAGTGAAAGCAGTATTACAGGACGTCCAGGAAGAACTTCGTCACTGGGAATGCCTAAATTCAGACTAAATACCTTTAAGTGACAGCTGAAACAGAGGCTTGAGGCAGAGATGAGGGTGGGAGGCTCTACAGCTTGTCCTAAACAGGAGGTGAGAGGATTGTAGCTGGTGTACCATAGGAGAAGAACTACTTACAACCCTGCTCCATTAGCACCACCAATGTAAAAGAATGGCCCCGGCCCCTGAGGCTCCGGCTTCCTCTCTTCTGGCTCATCTGCTTCAGTGGCTGTCTTCTCATTTCCTTTATTCCCTTTACACCTGGCTTCATCCACCAGCCTCCCTTCAGAAGTATTGGAAGCAACTGCAAGAATTGGAATTGGGGAGATTTCAGCCAGCCTGAAGACAACTTGTCTAATAAAGTCATGCCACCGCCACCGCGGGGAAGCTGGGAATGGCGAAGACTTTGTGCTATACAGATTAAGTGGCATCACATTGCACAGTTTCCAGATAGAGGAGGCATTGGAGATTCTTCTGAGGGCAGATACTTGGGTGTAATAACACCACTAGCATAGGATGGACGTGTACCAGAAAAATGTGCAAAGACATCTTTGATGGTCTGTTCTAAGTATGGTGCTCAGCCAGGGCCCAGCATGAAACGGAGACGGGACTTGGTTGCAGTTAAAGCACAGGGCTGAAATTCAGGAGAACGGCATTGCTACAGACTCCTTGGGCAATTTTACTTCACCTCTGTGCCCCAGGTCCTTATCTGCACATGGGGATAAGAACGGAGCTGGAAGGTACCTCAAGGAGGTCACCAAGCTCCTACCGAAGGCAGGATCCTCCCTGCCCAAACCAGCCCAGGCAAAGGTTTGCCAAACCCAAGCTTTAGATCTTCCAGCGATGACTATCTCGCAGCCCCTCCAGGGAATGTGTTTCAGTGCCGAACCACCTACATCTAATATCCAACCCAAATTTCTCTGGTTGCAATTATTATATCCCTGGGGGTGGGGATAGAGGGGGACTGCATGGATACATTTGTTATTGCTGCAGGATCATAGATATTAGCAAGACGGGGCTGTAAAATGCCTAGCAGTAAGTCACCCCTATCAGAAATGCAAAACTACGAAGTCTGTAGGCGTTTTTGGCTTGGGTAGGGAGGACAGACTAAGCCACTCTTTTGCCAGTGGCTCCACTCAGACTAATCGCATTTGGAAGCAGATGTTTGTGTGTCTGTTTTACAGCCTCTCAAATTTTGCCAAGCATGCAGGACATGACGGTCCTGGGGTCTCTTTTCCAGAGCCAGGCAGCCGGGAAATGGAACGGTACAGATTTAATTGTGAGGACGACAGTGGTAGTGGGTACGTGGGTGGGAATGAGAAATGTTCAGCTTGCTTCAGCTTGGTAACTAATCAGGTCAGGCCTTGTCAGGCTTCTGTTACTTTTTCTGAGATCCTAAGGCTCAGAATCTAATGAATTTGCAGAGGATGATAATGATTTTCAGAACAACGCTAATGAGATCTGCCTCGTTTTCGAGGGCTGCAGTCTGATTTCTGGAGGAACGGACAGGGCCAACATACAGTTTCAGCAAACAGGAGACAGATAGCTAGGTTTTTTGCCTCTACTAGGTATGACAAACTTATAGTTGAGAGGGTTGAACCAGGCCTCAAAAAATATGGGGTTGGTCCCTGCCTCTCCTACAGCTTCCCTCTGCGATCTGGGCAAGGTTTAATAGTTTCATAGTTTCTAGGGTCGGAAGGGACCTGAGCAGATCATCTAGTCCGACCCCCCGCCATGGCAGGAAAGAGTACTGGGGTCAAACGACCCCAGCAAGGTGTACATCAAGCCTCCTCTTAAAGCCCCCCAGGGTAGGGGCCAGCACCACTTCTCTTGGAAGTTGGTTCCAGATCCTAGCCACCCTGACCGTGAAGTCGCGCCTCCTGGTGTCCAGTCTGAATCTACCCTCTGCCAGCTTGTGCCCGTTATTCATGGTTCTTGGAGCCTTGCCTCCCATCTGCAAAAGGAGGCTGATAATGATTTCTTCCCCCCATCTTTCACTGATGTAGACTGTATACTCATTGGGACAGGAGCCACCTCCTGTGCCTATGCCTACTATTATGCTACTCTCTGGTGCTGGTGGTTGTGGCTGGTGTTCAGTTGGTTAAACGTTATACAGTTGTCATTGTTGACATGAGGCTTTCCTAGCAGTGTTCATCTGTAGATCTCAAACTGTCCGATAGAAGCTGTCCGTATCTTAATAGAATGAAGCCTTGATCTCAGTCGGAGGTTTTAAATTACTACCCTAATATCAGCTAAGATTTTCTAGGTGCTGTTACCATGCAGGTCAGCCTTGTCCTCATGAGAACCATTCTTATTATGGGTGAACCATTCTATAGCACACACAGGAGACAATGCTCTTTCAGCCACATTATGCACCACTATTGACCAGTTACCTTACCATAGAGACTACATGCAGAACCTGAGTGCCATCACAGTCTCCAAAGCCAATTGCTTGCTTCGCTAGGCGAGATGCTAAATGCAAAAGTGTATGATGATTCTCCCGACTGGCCCAGATGCTGTCAATAGGGATGCTGAGATGGACTTCAGTGGGAGCATAAGGATGGAGGGGTAATAGTCTAAGCATCTGTCCTCCAAAGGGTTCTACATGTTCTCCAATAAATCTAAAGACTGATGGCGAGATGTTATGTCAGTGTAAATCCATGTAACTCCATTGACTTTAATGGAGCTGTCCTGATTTATGCCGGCTGAGGGCCTGAGCCTAAGAGACTATGAGATTAAAACAGTAATTGCAACTGCAATAAAACCATAAATAAGGCCAGTGAGCTAGTCTGGAGGTGGTAAAGCATAAAAATGAATGAATAGTCTAAATTATCTGAGAAGAGGACTGGAATGAATTTGTGACCCTTCACAAACATAGGCATAAAAACCTCAATCTTGCCTTGCATTATGAGATAGCTTGGAAAAAAAGGGACTGAGACTAGTTTTCAAATACAGATGTCCTCATTTGGATGCTCATAGAAGAACTTGGGCAAGGCAATGTCTATTTTTTGTGTCCAAGTGTTTGTCTCACTATGTGACCTGGATGGGTTAATTAGATGCCATGTTTTCAGACTAGACCTACCTAATCCATGCTAATGCTACATTTAAGTATTCAGATACACATTTAATTTTTTTTAAATTTTTTTTTTTTACATCTCGCTTGCAATCTTGTACCATAAGCTCTGAAGTATAGTTATCTGCAAAAGGGTATACAAAAATGCATCTCTTGGATTGAGGCAGACAAAGTTATTTGGGCAAAATGTGATGTCTTTTACTAGGCCAAGTAAATAGTTGGGAAAAATGTTCTGTGCAAGTTTTCAGGCACAAACACCCTTCTTCAGGTATAGGGAGAGTCTGCTGGTGTTTGTGTGCTCTTCTGGGTTGACTATTTCCTCCACTTGAGAATATTAAGGACTCTCAGTAATGACCCATATCAAGTGCACCCAGAAGCTGTAAGGATGGCACAATGAAGGGGGTAATTATTCTGAAGTTATCTAAGGAAAGGAGAAAAGAATGAAAAGGGGAAAGCTGTTTACTGCCTCTGCTTATTTTACTACCCATGATTATTGGTGGTTCCTTTTCAAATGTGCACCTGAACTTGTCCTTTCTGATTTCTAAGCATGTGGAAGCTGCAAATAAAAAAAACACAATATCTGCTATTCACCACTAATGACCACAGTCTGGGGGTGAACCACCTAGAGCCATCTCTGAGCACTGTTGGTAA
Organism: Crocodylus porosus; assembly: GCF_001723895.1. NCBI lineage: Eukaryota > Metazoa > Chordata > Crocodylia > Crocodylidae > Crocodylus > Crocodylus porosus. The sequence goes on from NW_017728926.1 coordinate 16,032,016, forward strand.
CCTCCATGAGAATAGCTTTCCTAGTTCAGATCGTGAACCCGGGCTGAATTTCTGCAATGTCCAAGATTGCTCAAATCCTGGGCTTTAGCTTGACCCTTCTCAAGTGCTTTGATACAAGGAAGTAGCACTAAATTGAAATTGAAACCAGCACGGGTTAGTCACAAGTAGATCCAGCCTGACAAACCTTACAGCCTTTTTACAACCAGGTCACACACTGCCTTGACATGGCAGCTGAGGCAGATGTCATCTACCTGGATTTTAAGAAGGCCTTTGAGACAGTTTCGCATCCTATTCTCTTAAGGAAGCTAGCAGGCTGTGGAGTGGACACCTACACAGTCAGGTGGGCGGCCAAGGGACGCACCCAGAGAGTGGTGGCGGACAGGTTGTTTTCAGCCTGGAATGAGGTGAGCAGTGGGGTCCCGCAGGGTTCAGTCCTTGGACCGGTGCTGTTTAATATATTCATCAGTGATTTGGACATGGATGTGGAGAGCACCCTCTCCAAGTTCGCAGATGATACCAAGTTATGGGGCAAAGTTAACACACCGGAGGGCAGGGAGCAGATACAGGCTGACCTGGACAGATTGATCAGTGGGCAGAATGAAATAGGATGCAGTTCAACAAAGACAAATGTAAGGTACTCCCCCTAGGGAGGACGAATCCCCAGCACACCTATAGGTTGGGGGAAGACCTCCTCAGCAGCTCAGCAGCTGAGAGGGATCTTGGAGTCATAATTGACTCCAAGATGAACATGAGCCGGCAGTGTAACAAGGCCAGCAGCAAGGCCAATTGCACCTTGTCGTAGATTAGCAGATGCATAATCAACAGATTGAGGGAGGTGATGCTCCCCCTGTATGCGGCATTGGTCAGGCCACCGCTGGAGTACTGTGTCCAGTTTTGGGCGCCGCACTTCAAGAGGGACGCAGAGAATCTGGAGAGGGTCCAGAGGAGGCCACTCATATGATTAGTGGTCTCTGTGCAAGACCCTACGAGGGGAGGTTGAAGGATCTGGATCCCTTCAGCCGTCACAAGAGACGTTTGAAGGGAGACCTTGTAGCCACCTATAAGTTTATGAAGGGAGGACAACAGGGAATTGGAGATGCGCTATTTATCAGAGTACCCATAGGAGTAACTAGGAATAATGGGTGCAAACTCGTGGAGAGTAGATTCAGGTTAGACATCAGGAAGACATTTTTTACAGTAAGGGTGGTTAGAATCTGGAACGGGCTGCCAAGAGAAGTGGTGCTGTCACCTAACTTGGAGGTCTTCAAGAGGAGGCTTGATAGTCACCTGGCTGGAGTCATCTGACTTGGGTCCTCTTTCCCAGCGGGGGCAGGGGGTTAGACATGATAATACTTTGTGGTCCCTTCCGACTCTACAGTCTATGACTATGAATGCAGGACACAGCTCAGAAGTGTATTTGTGCTGTGGAGGGGAGGAGACGGTTGTATGCCTCACGGATAGTTCATTTTGTGGGATTTCAGGGCCCTTCTATAGCTCAGGGAAAGTTTCATGCCCAGGGCAGATCTCCATGAATTGCTCCTTATTAATTATGGGTATTTTGTAGCTATTGTTCGAGTGGGCAGGGAGAGGTGGGGTTCTTGTGTTTGCTGGAGAAGTATGGAGGCAAGAAGCCTGCCAAGAAGAAAATCCTTACACGTAGGATTTTGAATTTCACATCCTCCTGCCATCAGACCTGGCTCACATGTGCAGTAGGCTTTGACTTTTTTTTTTCTCAATGGGTTTTCCTCTGTGTCCCTGAGCTACTCAAGATCATTACTGTGTGTGGAGTTCCATAGTATTAAAGGTACTGATCGCCTGTCAGCCAAGTGACACAGGAGATGAATCCTTATTGCATAGCATCTTTTAAGTCTTGGACCCACTCTAAGATTTGTTAACTGAAGGGACAATTCCCTGGGTGCCTTATTTGTGGCTAAGGGCTTATTGTTAGACTGCTTTCTGCAGACCCATAAACTAAGGATTCTCAGCTGTAGGAGATGGATGAAGCTGGCTGTCTTGTCCAGAAGAGAAAGTGAATGAGCTGCATGCATCTTTTCCACCCTCTCAAAGGAATCCTTAGATTTTTTTGCTAAATAAAGGTTGAAGCTGGGAGGGTTAAAGTTAGGAAGTTTAAGGATGCTGAAACAGACTCCTAGGATCTACTTCGTCAAATGCCTGCTGCACTAACTAGTCTGCATTAGTTAGTTGCTATTTTGAACTAACTCAGCTTCTCCTCTGCCGAGTATGCACACCCTGTACATGCTAAGTGCCTCGGCCCCATCCTGAATGATGGTTGCCGATGCATCACTGGCTGTCTGAAGCCTACCAGCCCAAATGGTGTGTGCCTGCTGGCTGGCATCGCTTGGCCTAACCTCAGAAGAGCAGTGGTCAGCAGGAGAGAACGACTGAGACAAGCGGAAGATGTGAGACACTCGCTGTATGACCATCCCGCAGCACATCAACGTCTGAAGTCATGCGGGACCTTCCTCGCCAGCACCCAACCTCTCCATCCCACACCTGAAGAGACACAATTACAGATGTGGAATGAGAGGCTGAAGAAAATACCAGACAGTGAAAAAATGGATGTTCCAGCGGCTGAATCCTTACCGCCAGGGGCTGACAAACCTTGGCACAGGTGGCGATGTCTCCACTACCTACATACCTGTACCAGAGTCAGACGTTTCAAGGAACTAATGAAGAAGTGGGGTATGCCACTGGTTCAACCACCTGCGACTGGCACAGAGTCTCAGACTATGCATCACCTGCTGCAATCCCTGCTGCTCAAAGGCATGTTTACAATGCAAGATCTTGCATGCAAAGTACAATAAAAGAGCACACGCGTGTGCAACAAAGGCTCCTGACAGATGTGGAAAAAACCCACAAAACAGCACTTCACCAGAAGAGGTGAAGAGATTCAATCAGCTATTAGATAAAAGCACCAAGAAGCCCCGCTGAAGCGCTCGATCTATGGAGGCTGGGTGGGCTGGGTCCAATTAATGCAATGCCTCTTTTCGGCATGCGTTGGGCTCAGGTCTCACTGAGCCTAAAGTAAAGCACCATTTATTTTTTATTCATGTCTGTAAGCAGCTAAAGTGGTCAAATGCAGTGTGGAGACACGAGAAGATTATGAAACGCAGGGGGGAGAAAGAGGTGCTCTGTATTGGATTTTTTTTAGCTGTCGAGTGGTCCTCTGGTTATTTTTTTTTTCATCCTGCAATTTTTTTTTAATGCAGCTAATGTCACCTGGATGGCAACTGGCAAAGTACCTTATTGGTGGCATTATCAAGTGTTTAGATGTCTAAGAATTATTGATTTGGGGGCGGGGGAGTCAGATCTTAGTCTATTAGATGCTGAAGGGTGTTTTTCACCCTGCTCCAAACCTGGCAAAGCTTTTAACCTCCTCACTGTTTTGTTGTTGTTTGTTTGTTATTTGTGACTTGGGCACCTATTTTTGTAACGCACCCTCATTTTAGCCTGAAAACTAAGATGCAATCACTAAAATCCCTTTTTATATAGATATGAATATAGATATTATATATCTATATATGTAATATATGCAGATCATAAAATATATATAGATAATATATCTATCTATATTAGATAGGTAGATAGATAGGTAGGTAGATCCTATTAGGTGCCTAATAGATGGCGGAGGATCTGGTCAACATAAATTTTAACTTTTCTGGCACAAGAAAAGGATGTGATACACTGAGGCTGCTTCCAGAACCAGGCTATGCTTCCACCCCTGCTGTCACAACCCTGCTGGATCTATAGTAGAGATCCCATCCCAGTTAAGATAGAGTTGTCATCTGAAATTCTGAATTCCCTAAACAGTTCATCAGGCAACCTGTGCAATATTCAAAGCAAGAACCTCTAACACTGTGATTCTCAATCTGGGTACCTGTGTGATATTAGCACTGTTAGGTGGGCAAACACCTACACACGATTCACAAGATAAACTCAAGAGATTTCAAATAAGAATCCACAGTGTCAAAAAAACCCTTTCAGCCCTGTTGTGGTCTTTCTGAGATCTTTGCAACAGAAGAATTGCCCTAGTATTTTTCTGTAGTCGGGAAACAAGTGAAAACGGAGGTGGAGTTTTCTGAGGGGTGCTTCGAGTTCGAAAAGGTCAAGAACCACCGGTCTGGCAGAACATACGCTGAGCAGGAAAGACCTTTCAAACACGTCTTTAATGCTTTCCCTCCTAACCGCATTGTCTTTTTCTGCTTAGTTCTGAGGAGCCTCCTGGTCAAAGAGCATGCACTTTCTTTTTTCAAGCAATGTCTAACAAGGAGAGAAGAAAAAGATTTCCTTTTATGCCTCAAGCAGTAAGACGCCACCATTTATTTCATGATTAGATCTTCTTGTCCTCCATATTTGTGCTGGGGGAGCTTCACTGACTTGAGTAGAATTATTTGACTGTGATGCTAGAAAAAAACCACGCTCACTGGTGACCCGAGTGTTTCACCTGCATAGTACTTTTTACATTAAACCCTACCATAAAGCTTATTCATTCCTTCTTACCTGAGAAGTATGTGGGCCTTTTGATTGTTAAAGAGGGCGGAAAGCAGAGCAGCTTTTCCTTGGAGACATTTTTTGTTAAGGGACCAGATGGTGTATCTGCATCTCCCCCTGAAGCCATAGCATCTAAAAGTTGGTTCACTCATCATAAGGTTAAGTGTGATGTCATCTATGACTTTCACATAATATTACTGGGTGCCTGCGATATGAAAAAGATGGGAAAGAGCTGGTGGGTTAAAAGGTTCCTCGTATTAGATCTCTATTAGAGTTGACTAAGATGTTCTAGTCAATTCTAACGGAGAGCTGACGGAATAATATATTCTGGTGTGGACGCCTTTATCCCTATATCAGGGCAAGGACACCTGTACAGGCATGCGTGTGTACCACTTTAGCTATATTGCTATAGATAAAGTGATGCAACTGTTGCATACAGGCAAATCTGAACAGAACCAAGCATTTTTCATACCAAAAGCAATGTGCTCACTTTCAACAAAAAGTAATCAACCAACCTGAATACAAAGAAACAGCTTCCTAAGTGAACAATTTCTGATTTAAGCAATCCTTACCTTTGTCTAAATTCACTCTCAAAAACAGACTACCCCTGCTATTCTGTATGCTTAGAGATTCATTGGCTCAGGTGTATTCAGACCGGAGCTCTTTCATCCCTTGAGAAGCTGATTTGAATCTTGGCTGGGCCAGTGAAGTCCAAAAGCCTTTACCAGCAGAGATATATTTTACATGAAATAGGTTGGGAGTTTCAGGCCAGCATCAGATGGTGCCCAGGTGTCCACTTCACAAAAAAATAATCATTGCCTTGTTGTTCTTGTTATTCTTGGCAGAAAAGACCAAGAATTGGATAGGCCATGGTGACTGCACTTTCGATGAACAACCAGGTAATACCAAGCTGGAGATGTGCGTACATTGTGAAATTTGATGTTGGCCTAAACCCAAAGCACCTTGTCTGCCTATGTTGGTCTGAATGCAGCCAAAGGTCAGGGTTCCTGCAATGAGAAGATGCTGAAGAGTTTGGTATTTTTTATGAAACTTGACTCTGGATCCAGCTCGGACCTCTTGCAAAATTCAGCCATGATCTTTGGCTATCCTGAGCCTGTACTGCATTAGGCTTCCATTCCCAATGACTGTTGGAGTTATACAGCCTTTTCCTGCAGTTGGCTATCCCTCTCAATTTCTTTTCCCAGAGTTGCAAAAACCTGAGGCCCCAGTTCTTTAAAATCTAGGTGACTATTCTTCCCTACCCTTTAAACTCCCACAAATAGACTAAAAAGGCCTGATTTTGAGAGAGGGCTGAGAGTTTGAAGTTCTGTCAGCTTCTATCAGAGCCAAAAAAACTTTAATGAAAAATGAAAAAAAAAAATTGAATGATCTATATTCTCTTTGCATCACTTATTTGAAACCTTCCTGTAACATGCAGAGTTATATAATCTCGATATGAATAATTCCCTCGGCTATCTTCCACATCAGTCAGGCATGGCCTAGAAATCTAGAATTGAGCACGGGGCGGGGACACCGACACCTCTTTTCCAAAGGAGTTTTACAGAGATTGCCACCAAGATAAATTGTACTCAGGTTAAACATCTGTGTGTTTACAGGGTAGATGACAATGAATATGACTCCAGCTACACTTGCACAATAAGATCATGTTATAATGGAACTTATGATATCTGAGACATCAGGATATTAATCTCTTTAAGGGGAAAAACTGGCTCCACTGAAACCAGTGGGAATGTTGCCATTGACTTCAATAGGTCCAGGATTTCACCCGTTGACTACGATCCACATTTTTGCCTCTTTGTTTTAAGGCGTTGGTTTACAGAAGGCTCTCTAATGAATATGCTGTCTCCATGGGCAAGTAGGTTTTCCTAGGCAGAGTTGAGACAAAATCAGTTCCTCTTTTCTTGCAAAAATGACGCTCCCCGCTCTTTCCTCATTTTTGTTTTTTTTGTTTTGGTATCTTCCTGGGGGCTATTTCTGGACTCTTCCTTTCTGCCAATTTTTTTCCTCTTTGGGTTTCACAACCTCCCCCACCTCCCCCCCAGTACCTAGTCAAGAGGTTAACAGAAGACTTCTGGTTACTGTAATTATTATCTCCTGCCGTGGCCTTGCATCATTTCTCAAAAGATCTTCGATCATTTAGCAGACAGCTGTTAAGTAAATCTCAGTACCTCCAACTCTCTTTCTGAGATTGGGAAATAATAATTCCCATTTTAGAGAAGAAAAAACAGAGAGAGGTTTTTCACCAGATCACATAAGCACAGACAGGGGCATAAAGAACAGTCCTCTGTGCCCCTGCTGTATCCATCACAAGGTGACAGAGTATAGTGGTACCAATTTAGATCTTTCTGACCCAATCTTTACAATTTCCATGTAAGCTGGCATCTCTGAAGAAGACAATGGCAGTTCAGTCAGTCATACCACCCTGTTTAAATAAGCCATGACCTCACCTCCAAACCATCTAGGGTATTTGTGCGAGAAGGAAAGGGAAAGGAAGAACACAGAGTGCTATGGCGTTTTTTAGCAACGTCGCAAAGCTTCCTAGGTTTTTCATGTGACATAGGACTGAGATTGTGAAAACAGGACTGACCAGCAAAATGCCTGGGATTGGGAAATGGCTTAATGCAAAAAGATGAGCATTTCCACGGAGAAGGCTTTGTCTTATTTATTTAACTCCATTCTTCAGATAAAGACCTGTCTGCAAAATATTTTGAGAAAGGGGCCCAATCTAGTTTTGTTTGCCTTTCATGCCAAATGGAATTGGTTGTGCCCCACCCAACGGCCCACGTAACGTCATTTGATTGCAAGATTCCTGATGGTATTTATAAGTGCGGGACCGAAATCAGTGCCTTGCCAGTCTCCCAAACCGTGGCTAACAGATAAATCAGCATTTTATTGCAAGGACGCACAAAAAAGACAACTTGTCCTCAACAACACATTAGAAAGCATTCTTCTTCAATAAAAGGAAGATCTCTTTTATTGGAAGAGGAAGACCGTTTTGTTGAATAGAAGATCTATTACTCAGCCTCCTATAATCAGCATATCTGTACGGGGTCAATCTAGTGCTCTGACTGAATACAGGCTATTGCTTCTGTTTACAGTAAAGCACAGGGTGTGTGACAGCCTTGTGTTTTTTCCCACCAAGCTTGATGATTCATGAGACTAAGGGTCATGCCCTTTTGAACAGCACTTAGTGCTTTATTCAATGAGACTGCTCCAACTCCCTTGAGAGGCAGTGAATTAATTGGAGGGAGATGAAACCCTCTTTTATCAGCATTTCCTGAAGTGATCTTTAATAGGGAGGGGCAAGCTCAATGTGACCAGCGTTCAACCTCCCTTGCTCACAGTGGCTTGGAAAGCTCAGCTGGTACTAAGACACGGTCGGGTTCCTGTTTTACCGCAACCAAAGCAGCAGGCGGGGAGGGGGAGAATGAAAATATCTCGCCAAAGTGAGCTGAAAACCAGAGCAACAGGAAAGCCATGTATCAAGGGCCAAATCCTGGACTGGTTAATCTAAGAAACTTCTACTGAAACCAGTGCAGTTGCTTCAGCTGGCCTCAGATTAAAACTGGCCTGGAGAACACTAGGGCAAAGGAGAAGAAAGGCTTATCTAATAGAAACATAGCAAAGGCCAGTGTTATTCTCAAGGCTGCCAAAGCTAAACTCCAAGAGGCAGGCTATATAATAAGACAAGGCTTTCTGTCACACATGTGGCCTGTTCTCCTGTGACACCTACTGCTACCATTGTATATGGTGCATCACAATTCACTTATAATTGTACAAGATGAAATTCTGATCCTGTCCAAGGCAATGGAAATTGCCATTGGCTTCTATAGGGTCAAGATGTCACCCATTGGCTTCTAATATGCATCTTTTGTAAGCATGCACATTAGGCCTGTGCGAGTAGGCAGCTATTCAATCCGGCTCAGATCCAAGTCCTTTGGATGCCAGGGATCCAATCCAGAGCTCCGGATCGGGTTCCCACTTCGATCTGGCTGAAGTGGCTCCGAAGATTCAGAGCTGCCTCAGAGATCTGGCCATAGGGTATAATGGGGAATCAATGAAATATTGATAACTCAGAGGTTATCTTGACCTCTGATCACGTGCGTGGCTCTCCTCTGGACTCTCTCAAGCTTCTCCACATCCTTTTTGAATTCTGG
>NW_017728926.1:16040978-16070677 GCF_001723895.1 Crocodylus porosus
CTGAGCCTGTCAAGGTCTGCCTGGATCATCCTTCTGTCCTCAGGTGTGGATGCTTTACTCCAGAGCCACTTAGGAAGCCTAATGAATCTAGTGCTTCGAGCCAGACATGCTGCTTCGGACGCCAAATCGTCCGAAGCTTCTCCAGATCTGAAGCACGGTCCGAAGCCTCGCACAGCCCTAATGCACATGCTTTATAACAGTAGTGCCCAACCTCTGTGGCCTGGATTAGTGATGTGGGACTGACTGAAGGCTGGATCCAGCGCAAAGACTTGATCCATGGGCCCAATCCAGCATGGGTTTGGTGCGTGGGTGCAATCTGGTGCATGGCCTGAGCCCTGTGTGCCCGATTGAGCCCCAGGCTCCTTGCTTGACCCCCGACATGCTGGATAGGGCACACCCTGGTCCTGGCCCTGTGTGTTGGATTGGGTCTGTTACCCCTGTCCTCTGTGCTGGCCTGATCCAGTGCATGGGGCTAAGTCATCCGGCTGCAGGGCTTGGAATTTAATGGAGGCAGGGAGCAGTGGCAGCATTAATCACCACTATTCCCCCACCACCAAATTTCTGGACTCCTGGGGAGCCCTGTGGGCCAGACGACATGCCTCCATGAGCCAGAGGTTGAGCACCACTGTTTTCTATGATACAGACTCTGTCTCCTAGCACAAATGAAATCCACAGCAAATTGTCTGATTTGTCCTTGCTGTTTATTACCATTTTGTTTCACTTGACTACGTGCGTCATTCCTTGGGGTCAAAGAAATGGGTTGTAAAATATCTGGTGCAAGAACCATCTTTTAACTGTTTTCTCTCTATAGTTTGTTGCATAAATGAGGCCCGTGCCTTATCCAGGACAGCAAGGTATTTTTAATACCGAATGTGTTCCCTGCATGCCTACCTAACTCTCTTGACTTTTTTTCTTGTTACTTTTATTTGGGTTTTCAAAAAACACAGAATTCACACAAATACAAAACATACATAATTGTAAATCACAGCATGGTACAGCACGAAGAGAATAAAGTAACACCAGTGCCTGATCACTCTCAAACGCAAGCGTTTAAATTTACACACCAAGACGTGAACTTTTTTCCTCTTCAAGAACAGACAGTTGAGTGAATTAAACGTCTTATCATTCACTCTGTGAAGCCCACAGGAAATGATCTCCATCAACCAGTCTCTGATGACCAAGATATCTAGTGGTGTAACCAATATGCATGTGCAAGTCTGTTGGGGGTGGGAGGGAGGTGGAGTAGGAACATGTTTTCATCACCTAGCTAAAACTGGAATAAAATAGGAACACAGAATGAAAGTCAGGTTATCTCCTTGTTGGTAAGTGTGTCTTAATGGCTCATCCATATCACCTGCAGGAACATGACTGCACCTGTTTCTTGAATAACGCAGAGGATGATTTCTTTGCACCAGCATATGTCAATGGGAGCAAACGAATACAGGAAGGATAAGTGCGGAGAGTGAGCTGCTCTGCTCAGCAGCAAGACAAAAACATCTCCTCCACTTATCTGAGGTACTCGTCTGGTAGTGTCACGGCTTCAGTGTTTTTCAGTGCATTTCTCCTCAAAATAGCCTCCATTTGTACATGAGTGGTGGCACAATGAAATGAAGGGACTTGCTTACTTGTCACTATGAAAGTCTGAGCCTGAACTGGGGCCTGAAGATAAGTCTTGGAAGCCCTAGGCTAACATCCTAACCACTAGGATCTCCAGCTGGACCGCAGATCCATCTATTTAATCTCGTATCTCTCTTGCTTTCTTTTATCTTCTGTATTATGCCTTTTACTAGGACTTCAGAGTTTATGTGGGCAAATTTATCAGAACAGCACAGATGCAAGGAGCTGTGCTTGTAAATGCAGTTCAGGAACACTGGAGGGGAAGTGTTATCAGCAGCAACGATGTGGGCAGCTTTATCAGTCGTGCCATGACCAGTGGGTGCGGAGACGGTCGTGCCATGACACAGAGGAGGTTCAGCCCGCAGCGTGAACGCTGGTCCCTTCCCTCTGGGTTTGCCAGGCATGCGTTTGCAGTACTGTGACTATTGCTCTTTGAACCGGGGGTGTAAATATTTATATGTCTATTTTTATCATTTAATTATTCACTCGTGCCTCTCTGTGGAACCGTTTGCTCTTTTATCCTCCCCTTCCTTGCCAGGGTTGCTAAGAAATTAACCAATTTTAAACAATCCCATTTATCCTGAGACACGAACTCATGAAATACGGTGCAATGATTGAAGTATAGATAAAGATACTCTTCCATTAGTCTGAACACGTACCTGTCTCTGTTTAATACTGGGAGATTCCATAATTACACAGAGAAAGAAGATCAAAGAATCCCATCCCCTGGGTCTCTGCATAAAGATTAAAGATGAACTTTCATGCTCGTTGAATCTTTTGACATGCAACATTTAGGCTTAAGTCCCTTTACTTTCCCCATATTTGTATTTTGCCTCTCTGGATGGCTAATTACTAAAGGGGATAAGGAAAGAGATCCCTTCCTCAAATTTATCCAAGATATTCACTAAAAGCCCTATGCACAGACGGATGGATACACAAAGGGCCAAATTTAGCTCTTCTCTTGACCTGTGCAGCTGCCACAGAAACCCGAGGGGTCTTCTGAAATGTGCCTCACACATCTTCAAAGGCACAGCCCCCCTAAAAAGGATATTGATACACGCAGGGATCTATATTATTTAGCACAGAAACTTAAGCAAACGTGGGTTATAAATGCACAGACAAATGCTTGCACAGGCTCTGTGTGCAGTTTAGACGTTCGAATTCATATGTCGAACGTATACTGTGGGATAAGTGATAGTAATACCCATACTATCCACATGGGCAAGGAGGGCACAGAGAGGTTAAATATATGCTTGATGTCAGATAATGGGACTGAATCCAGGTTTTCTACTCCCCTGCTCTAGGGCTTGATATGAAGCCCATTGATGTCAACGGCAATGCTTACCTGACTTCAGTAAGTTTGGTTAAGGCCCTTAATGTGTCACGCTTCATCCTTGTCTCCTCTAATTACCTTGCATGTACTCACTGTGGAGGCTAAGATTAGCTCTAAGATGTACTCTGTATTCTGCTACCTTTATTATCACAAGAATCCAATAGCCCCAGGAACTGATGACCAGGGATCCTGGTTTTCTGATTTAAAAAAATCTCCAATATTCAGAATTAAAAAAGTAACCCCAAATCCACATTTTCCTCTGATTAAAATGAAACACCACTAATTTATATATATATATATATATATATATAAATGTGGATTTGGGATTACTTTTTTTAATCCAAAAATTGGGGATTTTTTTAAATCAGAGAAAACTAGAATCCCTGCTGATGACACAAGGCCTGTTTTTTAAACTTGCACCTGAAGGGTGGTCTAACAAGGGGCTATCTAAGTGCTTGTGCTGTTCAATCCAGAGTTTGAATCTATCTGTGATCCTTGTTCACTCACTATAAATGGTCTAACCATCTTTCTAAGAGACAAAAATACCCCTAAAGAGTTTCTCTTTTGATTTGAAGTGTTTCCCGTTGAAATGAACCTAACATGCTTTCTACTGCCAGTGAAGCTACATGCCTTTAACAGTGAAAATATCAGAAAATAAATCTGATCGTTGTTTGTGTCGCCAACAGATTTGTGGCAATTTCAGGCAAATGACCTATTAATGGGGAGAGTATGTTTCCTTCAGACAACTAGCTTGCTAATGGGGAAGTTATATTTCTCTCCACGTTTTCAATTTCCTACCTTAAAGCTTAATTTTAAATAATTTTAATTTCACTAGGTGTTTACGAAACATTGACGGGAAATGTAAGATGAAGGTGACTAGCAGGAGGTAATAATTGTATGTAATGCCGCTGCCAGCCTGCTGTACGCTAGGGGCTGGATCTTCAGTTGTGGTAAATGGTGCAATTCTATCGGCATTCACACCAACCGAGGACTCAATACTAACATTTAAGGCTTCAAGATTCACCTGTGTCAGCTGTTGAAGATCCAACCAGCTGCTGATCTTCTCTGTATGTCATGGCCTTGGTTTTCTTTCTCCTTTTGGTAGGTGCTAAGGCCACCTTCAAGTTCATTTTGGAACCGGAAGGGGAATTTTTGCCAGATTTGTGAGTGGTCAGGGAAGGCTGGAGACCTATGTTTTTCGCTTTGCTATCAAGCACTCTGCTGGCTTTGAACTCAATGACTTCTGTTGTCCTTGTTTTTTTAAGTTCATCAGGACCTTTACTTTGATCTAGATTTCTATCTGGAGGGATACAGCTCTCACTTTCCAAGTCCAAGTTACTAAGGCTGGTCTCCAGTGATGTGCTGGCTAGCAGCTGTCCTTGGCTTTTGCCACCTGCCTCTGTATCAATCCCCTTCTCTACTTCATCCTCCCTGGGGGCAGCAGATGTAGGTCTTGCGATGCCACATAAATCCATCTGAGCACTCTCGCTTGGTCTCTGGCTGCTCGGCCCAACTGGAACTACATTTTGTGATCTGAAAACTCTCCCTTTGTTTTTCAGTTCAGTCTTGCTTGCCATTTCTGGGACATCTACATCTTCATCAGCAGGTTGCTGTCGTTCAGCCTCAGGACAAAAGACAGACTTCTTTCCGGGAAGCGCTCTAGCCGAGGCCCATTTATGTTCTGTGCAATGGCTGTGAAGACAACAAATGAGATGTTTCATTATGGCACTGACATCATAATCAGGAGTATTCTCCAGGCTGTGGATAGGCAGAATAATCTTAGTGAGTCTCCATGCTTTGTTGAGCAGGGACAGACTCAAGCCTGGAAGCGGAGATTTTCATGAAAATGTGCTTGCTTCAGAAAGGCCAGGAACAGATGAAACATTGATTGGAACAAGAGGGAAAATGCAGCTTTTCCAAGCAAGGGTAATAAATAGCATGGGATCAGTAAATGGTATACAGTTCCTCCAGGAAACATGTAAATGGCATGGCTAAATACACTACGTAATCTCAAGTGTAAAAGCAGGACTGATGGGAAATGTGTCACTGTATTAAGTGCTCTTGTATAACTGGTCATAATACAGTCGGCTGAAAGACAATGCCAGTAAGCCTTCAAAAGGACCTAGTTCAAATTGTTTCTCCAGAAGGAGACCCGTAATTTATGAATGTGAAGTTACTGTCACTGACTCATCATGTGTGTTTTGCCATGTCACAATGTCACATTGTGCCTCAGCTTCACCACCCGTATTAGGGTGACGATAATTGCAACTAAATGGGAATGGCAATTTTCAGTTTGCAGGAAATTCCATTTTTTCCGAGTGTGTTTATATACCAAATTGGGTCATTCCCACATAATAACATTTAAAACAAAATGGTTTCAGGTCAGTGGAAATATTTTGGGTCAGTAAAATGATTTATTTATTTTTGTTCAGATTTTGCCTTTTTTTTTTTTTAAAAGATTCAATTTTTCAAAAACGTTTAATGAAAAGCATTTTTTCAATGCAAAATCAGACCATTTCCATTCTGCTTATGTTCCCTCTACATAGTTTAAAAGAAAAAAAGAAAAACAGTGGGACTTCAGAGCCCCCCAGTGGAAGCTGGTAGTGAGGGAGCTGGCATTAATCATAATGACTGGCACTCAAAGGATATTGCTGAGGGGATGTTGACAGTGACAGTAGGTAAAGCACCAAGATGCCGTAAGAAGCAGCATTTACTATGAAAGGAATGTGGAAAAGTGTTTCAGGGAAACCTGGAGCTACGGGGGATTCAGTTCTGTGAGTCCTTGAGCGGTATATAGTAGGGCGCAAAAACTGTGCTAGGAGGGAGAAGAGGAAATAAGCGGTGTTAGGCACAAGGCATGCTTTTTAGATGTTGCAAGAGTAAATCTCAAGTCCCCTGGGCATGAACACATTCCCGTGCTCACATGTGCACAAGGCGCAGGCCCATTAGGGCACATCAGTGAAGATACACCCATGAACAGATCCTCGCTGTGCTAATGAGACCATTAGCTACACACTCCTGCCTTTGTCCCCACTCCTGCACCCTATGGCAAACATCAAAACAGAGATACTAGCCACGAGAAGCTTGCCCACCACCTCTGGCATCCTGGGGTGGCACTAGGGCAGGCTTTGGGGGGGCTATAACCAGCCCAAAATTCACCTTAGCCCCCCTGTAGCATCCTGCCTCCCCTCGGGGTTGCCGCCACTCGCCCCGCACAGCTGAGCCTGCCCCACTCCCACCCACAGCCGGCAGAGGTGCAGTGCTCCCGGCTCAGCTGAATAAATACGTTTGGCTAGAAGATGTATAATGCAGCACCCTAATTTTCTGCCTAGCCTAACTCAGCCCCCCCACCAGGAAGAGGCTGGTGCCACCCCTACTGGCATCTGCTCTTCTTCCTGTCCCCAGCCTGCTGCAATACTTTCATTTTTGGTTAACTGCAGACCTTAGAGCAGCAGTTTTCAATTTTTTTGAGCTGAGACCCACTTTGCGTTACAATTTTGTTACTGGCCCCCTGCAAAGGACCAGTGCAGCCAGGCACAGGGGCGCCCCTCATTCTAGCAGCCGCCGTGACTCGACTCGGCTCAGCTCGGTGGGGTGGGCTCCACCTGTCGCGGCTCCGGCGCCTCCTGCCCTGGCCCTGCCGTGGCTCTAGGCTGCATGCGCACTGCGCCACGCTCCTGGAGATGCAGCAGCCCGCTGGCAGAGCTTCCTGGGGCTCCCTGCCCCTGCATCCCCTATGAGGCTGCAGCAAACTCCTTACAAACTCCTTGCCTGCCCCCCCCCCAACATTTCCGTACGTTCCCCCAGGCAGGTGCGCCCCACAATTTGTCTGGGACCCAGATTCTGAGCTATATTAGGGCCTTTTTTCCATGCTGCTCTTGTAGGGTAAAGGACCCTAAAGTGGTAGAAAATTATACCTGACTGCATTCACTTGAAAGCCCCTTTATGCCGCTGATATGGTGGAAAAGCAGGGTAGACATAAATACTACGTCTGAATCTACAAATCTTTCCGAATCGATTCAGACGGATTAAAGGGTCTCCTGATTGGACTCGGATTTGGAGATTCGGCCACTGAATCGGGCTGAATCTTTGCCAAATTGAATCAGTGACCAAAGCTTCGCGCACTCCTAATAAACAGTCTCTTCTGTCTGCCCGGCAATATATGCATCAGTGACACTGTAGAAATAACAGGTCCTAAATATGTACAATGACATTAGCTATCAAGAAAGGGGAGACGCTTCCATAATTTCCTACCCAGGCTTTACACAGCGCCTTTCACTTCACCCCACGGTACTGCGCAGCACCTGACGCACAGTATATTTAAGGACCATTTCCGCCACGCGTGGGGTGATGCACAGCATCTGTGCAACACCATGCAACAGTTTTTTAAGACAGGAAGTAAAGACTATTAGCTTGTCAAAGCTGCCGGCTTAGCTCGCAAGGTTTTGACAAGAGTATAGGCGCTGGGAGCTTTGCCACAACACCAGTGAGATCTGCTCCTGGAGCATTCATTTTGCACATTAAAATATTGGCGAAAATTTCGGTGCCGTTCCTTGCTGTCGCTCTGCTTCTGGATCACACGCGCTCTGTCTCACTAATTGAAAACCCAGGCAGTGCCTTGTATATCAGTCCCTTTCCTTATCTCTGCTTTTGATTTTAGAAGAGCTACACACAGAGCTGCCTATTTGTTTCTTTCAAGGGAGACAAATCTTACAGTGCAGTAAAATAATGGAAAGTCTAACCTTCGCTCAGCAGGCACTAAATGCTTTAGCAAAGCTTTAACGGGCCCCTTTTCCTTCCTTCTGCTTCAAGAGCTTGGCTCCTAGCCGTGCCATTAAACACTTCTAAAGAAAGCAAACCATCCCGGGAACAGTCGCACTGCAGAAGAAGCAATAACTTCCCAACGGCAAGGCTGGCTCTGAAATCGAACCTGCCTGTACTGTATTTACCCAGGTTTATAATACTTGTCTGGCAGGTTCAGAAAAAAGGGGGGTAAAAAAAAAATCCTAATTCTATAAACAAGGGCTTGTCTCCTAGCAACAGCTGCCTAGCTACGGTTGCTAATTGTGGAAGGGTTTCCGGTATTAGCATGCGGAGTGGTTTCTTCAAATGTGTGTGTTTTTTAGATAAAGCTCCATGGTGCTAAAGCTCTAGAGGAGGGGCGCCCGGCGAGTGGGCGCACAGGTGTGTAGCCGAGAGATAGGGAAACCAGTGCGGTTGCTGGAACTTCTGCCGGCTGGTTTTGTTTCCACTCGGTCTTCCATGGTCGCCTCCAAGCCGTGGAAAGGCCAGGCCTCGCCTCTGCTGATAGACACTCCTCCCGTTTTCGAGGTTACTTGCAAGCAAGCTGCAAAAGCCAATTCCTTTCCTCTCCACTGCACAACCACTCACTCGTCACCCGACAGAGCTAGACGCTGAAGGGCTGCAAACAGGCCTCTTGATTATAGTGTATCTTCCCACCAAGTGCAGCTTTAGCAACTCCATTGCTCAAGACTTCACCTCTCCTGACTTTGCACAAGTCTCTCTGCCGGTACTTTCCAGGATATTGGAGTGCTTACAGTTCAAAATTAACACTATGGAGGCACAGAGCCAATGTGGGACACACTGAAATTATATGAGTGGGCGTCAAAATATCTGCAACGCCTAGATTTGCCGGAATATCTAGATTTGCCGGAGTATATGCATAACTTCATGGGCACACCAATGTCTGATAATGAAAGCGATGTGAATAACTGATTTTTTTTAATTTTTATTTCTTTTGGATCACTGGGTGAAACAAAAAGCTGCAAGAAAAATGTATTTCAGGCTAACCCAAGATGAACATTTTTAGCTTTTTCTGCCAAACAATTCTTTGATTTAACCTAACATTTGGGGGAGTTTCAGGGTTGGGGGCGTGTCTTTCATCCTGTTTAAAAATTTAATTTTCATAACTGTCAGAGCAAAACATTTTAAAATGCCAAGCTGAAATGTTTCACTCTCATTTTTGCAGCTGAAAAAAAAAATGTGACTGTTGTGAATTGCTGAATACTTTCAGTTAGCCTGAATCTGCATTTCTTTCAGTGCAATAAAATATTTGACCTCAAATTTCATCCAGCCCTGTCATGTGAAGAGACATGTGTCATACGTTTCTCCTAGTTACAATAACTAAAGAAGGAGAATTAGTGGCTTGCAAAATGCAAAGAAACTTGGCAACCTCAAAATGAATACAGTTGAAATGAGCAATTGGTAGAAAATAAACATTGTTTGCAGAAGAATGGAGCATTTACTATTTAAAAAAAAAAAAGATTAATATCTCCATTTCCCAAAGTTCAAATAAAAAAAAAGAAACACTGCTCTTCTAACTGTGCTTTGAAGCATTCTCAATTAAGTTTTGAGGAGGAGTAGCTATTATGAGTTTCATAGAGCCACCTGAATTTAATTTCAATTGAATTTCACATCTTCATTTGTTACCTAATTGTGTAGCAATAGCTAAACCACATCCTTCAATAGTAACCAAGGTCTTTGAAGTCATAATGACACCCTTGGATTTGAATCCCCTGATAAAGCCCAGGATGCTGCAAGGTGAGACATCAAAAAGAGGACAACTGGATACACAGTCGCTCTCAGGGATTTTGCAGAATTATACAGCACGCACCAGGAGAATAGCAACAATTGCTTTGGATTTATAAAAGGCTGCTTATAGGACACTACAAAGCTCCAACTAAGGAATGTGATCAAAAAGCTCTGGACCACCATCGATCCTATAGCCTACAATGAATTAGCAGAAATAGCACTTTTACGCCTAAGTAAGTATTCCCTACTAGGTCTTTTTACTGCTAGCATAAAGACTTTAAAGAAAGCGATCTTTGGAAATCAGGGTGGATAGCAAAGATCTTAAGTAAATGATCTTGCCCAGCCACTCCATATGGATTATTTCTGATTGATGCTTTTGACCAGCGAGCCATGCTGCTTGTGACTTTGATGCACTCTGCTTCCATAAGGGTGAGCATGCCCATTTGTGCTATTGGTAAATTGAACCCTCTGGCCTCAGTTCATGGTCAAACAACTGGAAAGTCTTGGAATAACTCTCAGTGTATTGCCCAGCACTGACCAATTTTGTAGGGTTTGCCAGGGGGCTGGCACACTCCTGCCAAAAAAATTAAAAATTAAAAAAAAAAGGGGAAGGAGGGATCAGGCTGAGTCCCTTCCCAACCACCTCCTTCAGCCAGCCAAAAATAACCAGAGAGCAGCACGCTCTAGCCACACTCTGTCCCTCTGTCCCTTATTTGGGACATGTCCTAAACACAGGATGCTTCAAAAAAGATCAGTGTAGAGCTGATCCAGCTACTTGAAGCCACCCAGAGAACCCCCAGGCAGCTGGATCCCATATAATACCTGCTTTGCATTGCCAGAGCTGAATAAAGGGGTCACAATGCAACCCCTTGTGAGACAGCATTGGAAGATCCATAGACTGAAGGTCCTATGGTAGCTTGTGCTATGCAAACACCAGGAGCCAACAATACGAGTTACCTGACACAAGTGCCTTGGAGCCATGTCTCAATGGACTTGAAGTGATATTCCATGTCTCCATAGGAGGTAGAAACAAACTTGTAGGAATCAAAGATCTGCACTCTGCCCCTGTGCCACCTGGCTCCAAGGCTGCGCTCACCATCCCCTAGCCAGATCTCTACGTGGACAATGTCATGGAGCTGCCGTTTTCCTGCAACAAGAAGGGCATGACAACATAGTCTGTAAGACAGGGCTTAAGAAACTGTTGGATGTGCTTGGCAATGTAGAAGGTACTGGGCTGACAGCCCTGGAGAGTGGCGAGACCCAGAGCGGGCTGGATGTACAGAGTGACTATTCAATCAGTGGGTCTCAACCTGGGCCAGAGAGATCACTTCTACCACTGAGAGGCTATTCAGTATCTGTGTCTAAACAGTCATTCATCCCCGCCGACTGAAAGGCTGAAGAAAGCCACATGGATTGATGTTTGTGATTTGGAAGCCTGACCTTGAGGACCATTAAATGTGGCCCAGTAAATGCACTATGCTAAGGCCATCCAACAGCTACCTAGAGGTAACAACATCAGATATCAGGCTTTCAATTCATTCTCATGTATGGGCTGAAAATTTAGAGTTGGGACTGGAAATTTCAAGGGAAAAGCCGTTTGGGTCCTGTCCCAGGTGATGGCGGTGGAGAGGGCAGGGAGTGAAAAATATCCCAAATGACGGCTTCAGATCTCCAAAAATTGCTTGTCTTGCTGGGACCATTTGACCCCAGCAGAATTCCTGCCTATTGCAGGGGAGCTGGACTCGATGATCAAGCAAAGTCCTTTCCAACCCCTTATGTCTATGAAATCTATGAAAATGTTCATTTCAAGTCTGATTCCAAGAACGTGTAGAAAACTTGGGATGGCTGGTATTTTTTACAAGCTGAACTGCCCAACCACACCTCCCCGTGTGTGTGTTTTGCCTTGTCTGGTGGCTAACAGGTGGAGTGTGATAGATGGGGATGGAAAGACGGTATCTTTGATAACATTACGTTCTGTGTTGAAGTATGTTCCTGAAATAAAGACGAGGTCTCCTGGCTTCATGTGCTCCGTGCTGGGCAGAGTGATGGGGAGCAGGTCGTACTGATACGCCTGGTTTCCAGGGCCGATAAGGAAGCCGAATTCTGTGCTTAAGTCGCGCACTACTCTCCGAATCAATCCACAGCAATCCAGGAAGAGAGGAGAATTGTACTCTGGAGCTGTGAAGCAAAGCAAGTACAACACCAGTAGAGGAACCATCTGACAAAGGAATCCCTCTTCTCTGGTTCAGCAGAAGTAGAGGAGAATAAATTCAGTGAGAAACAAGGCAGGGTAAACTAATGTGGACAAAATCAGGATTCCCAGGCACAAGTCCCACTGCCACTCCAATATGTTTGTACAGTGTAGCACAATGCTGCTCAGCTTGATGATGGACTTTAAGCCTCTACCACAATATCACCACAAATGAAGATGATAACAGTGGAATCTAACTGGGACAATATATACATGTTAAAGGACTAATGTAGGCTCCTCTGTATCTCGCTTGTGAATAGAGGTGAACATCTCCCTTCTCTGCCCCTTGGCTATTTTTTGTAACTATCAGAGGAAGAAAATTTCACTTAGCTTTGCAGCCTAAGTGAGGTGGGCTTGTACAAGGAGCTCATAACTGGGAGTGAAATGCCTGCTGCTGAAGGCCAAGAGTGTGCAAACAAGCTTGAAAGGGTTTGCACTTTGCACTTACTGCCAGGCTCGTGATACCTCCTAGCATAAGGCACTCCGATGTAGCACTTGGCCTGCTCTAGAAACTTCATCCGCAGCTGCCACCGGCAGTCAGGGTCCCCAAGTCGGCTCTGCATGGCTAATCTCCACCCCTGGAGCATCTGCAGCTCTTCCTACATCCAAGCATAAGGAAGGCAACGTGAAAACCCAGCAGCCAGCCCCACCTTTTGTTTCTCAAGATGACTTTTTTCTTTCGAGAAAGAATGGACAGAGTCAGTGAATGCTAGAAACTGGCCCAAACCCAGTACCCGACTCCGGCTTGGCCCCCTGTCCCGCAGCACTGGCATGCCAGGCTGGTGTGAATACACTGACATTCCTTCCTGGAGGTCACGGTGACCTTCAAGAACCTTCTCTGTAGTTTTCTTCTCATGCACAATATATTTGATTAGCTTCAGTGCTTGGCTCATAAAGACCACGCCAAGGCCTTGTCCTTGCTTTAACCTCCAACTTCCTGGTCAACCCACCCCCAGTTTAATCTCGGCAGTCATAAGCACAGAGTGGGAGGACAGCAGTATTGCAAGCCATGATAGGGCATATATTTCCAGTGGATGCCACACCTTCTAGGAAATATTGCCTAATAATTAGAGCACAGGAGGGGTCGAGGAGTCAGGATTTCTGGGTTCTACTGGGTTGGTTTGCCCTTCCCGTTAATATCGCGTACTTCAGTTTTCCCACCTATACAACTAAGAAATTGCATCTGTGCAAAGCGTTCCTCTCATTTGAATGTGCTTTGAGATCCTGTATAAAAACCCGCCGTATAAATGGATGTACAAAAAATAATAAAAAATGGAAAGAATCGGATACAGATATTACAGACACAGCAACAGGAAAAACAGGACAAAAGGTATAGTAGAAACAGCAAATGTGGAATTCAAGAAAATTATTCCATCAATGAGGGGGTTTTTTTCAGTGACATGATAAGGTACAAAAGCAAGTCTGAGTAGTTTGTTTGCAGACTCCTCCAATGGGGATGCCTGATACGGATTATTAGTTGTTCTAAAAGTTTATGGCTGCAGCGTTTCTATGTGGAATGTCTGTTTATGTTCCACAATGTCTTATGGGAGCTAAGGCTGCAACATATAAAACAGAAGTGTTATATCCTAATTCTCTGATTGCAAAGCATGTCATCAAGATTTATGTCAGGAATAACATATCCTCCGCAGCAAATACGATAATACGGTTAAAATTCTCTTCTGGGTTCTCATGAAATCATAAGCTGTCCAAAGCAAAGAGCGTTGGTCGAAAACAAAATTAATACTCCAAATAAAACAAAAATTCCAATAAAATATTACTCCATATCATCATTTGAAGGATTCCTTGACATTTTCTTAAAGGTTGATGAATGAATATACTGCTCTGTGTGTATTCACCAGCATTCATGCTGGATCACAATGTTTTGTAAAGAATTGAGTTACTACCACCTCTCTACCCCTGTTAAGTTAATAGGGAAACAAAGTTGTGGAGGCATAGACTAATTTGCTGAAGCAGATTTGGAAAGCAGGTAGCAGAGATGCAACTAGGACCCAGGTGTCCTGCGTACCTCTCTACTCCGTTAGCGGCTTGACAGATTGATTTCATGGAATGTTTCTGTTCTGAGCAAGCAATGTGAGCGCCCCATAGTAACTTTTTCTGCTGGAAAGACAACACCTGGATAGGATCAGCACTTCTTTTTTGGCTTAAAATTTCAGTGGAAACACTATGATTTTTTTTTTTTTGGGGGGGTGCTTTCTACTCTGAAGGGATACCGTCCTAGGTTGAAACACTGCTCTTTGGGTAGTTTATGTAAGAGGTCTGAGCAAGTTTTACATCTTTACATTTAAATGAACATCAGCATTTCAGCGTGCAACTAGCAGCAAAGGCCATTTGGGGCTGATAGAAATGTACCAGCTTCAGCCATTGGGTGACAGCACAGAGTTTCTTCTTATCACTAGCCCTGCAAGAACTGGACTATCTAGAGAATCTCTTTCATTCAGAGATTTTTTATTAGTGACTCATGTGACGGTAGCTCATGCATTCTCAGAGCCCCCTTTTTTTTGTTGCTAACCTATGGGTCAGTACAATATGTTTCTTAGGAAACAATGTTTTAATAATGTTTGGAAGCTGGCCACACACAAGAGAAGAATAGTCGAGATATCTCTTGGGCTGCGTTATTCTATTTTATTTTTTGAGGCACTGCATTTTCATTGTCTGGCAGCAGCAATCTTGTCCAAATCATGCCTTTTGATGAAGTTGATGCAGTTTTTGGAAGGTGGGTAAAGTCAGGTTATTGGAGGAAGGGGGGTGCGTGCTCTAAAGCAGAGGAGAGGATGTTGGGACCCCAAACTCTCTTTTCAGTTTTGTAACCAATGTACTGAGTTACCTAAGATGAGCCATTTATCCCTCTGTGCCTCAACTTTTCCATCTGTACAATAGAGATGAATGCACTCACAAAAATTGTAAAGGAGCTTTTTTATTACATTCTAGTGGTAGAGGAGCATAAAGTGTCTTCTTCCTATAGAATATGGGTATCAAGTTTACCAGAGTGGCTTTTCCATATATCCCTGATCCAAGGTTTGAGATATTCTGTAGCCAGGATGCATAGCAACTGCACATGTGCTTAGAAGAGTGTTGCTTTTTAACACAGAAACAGTAACCTTGGCAGTAATCTCAAGGTGGCTTCAATCCAAAACCTCAGATATGAATGCCTTAGTGCACTGGCCAAGTTCAACTCCAACATACCTTTCCCATCACCTTTAACAGAGCCCATCAAGAAAGCGAGTATGCAAAGAAACGTGCGCCACCACCTTCCCACAAGCATTTGCTGCTGGCAGTGGGAGGAGGGTCTCACTTTGTGCCCTGTCACTAAGATCAGCTCACTTCTGAGCTGAACTTGGCATTGAAATCCCTAGTCCAAGTTCCTTCAAACCAGCTTTATCACCATGGGGCTGGTTTTCAGAGCTGTCAAACACCCAGAACTCCACTCGGGACCCAGCAGCTGTCAGAATCAATCCCAAACAGAGACTTTTTCATCCATGGCTAAAGACATTTTAATAGCACTACTCATCCTTGTCCTGTCAGGGCTTGATCCAAAGCCCAGCAAAGTCAGTGGAACAGTTCCCATTGACTTCAGTGGATCTGGGATCAGGCCCTTTGAAATACACAGGGCTTTTGACAAGCAAATTCTTTCTCTCTTTTCTCCCTGCTTTTTCTGAACTGTTTTGCATGCCCAAAAAGAACCTGTGAATTGAGACCACAACCTAAGAACTAGCTAGTCACTACAGAAATGCTGAATTCAGCCCAGCAGTCCAGCTTAAATGGGATCAAAATTGGTGGCTGAGGTGTGGCAGTAGAAAATGGAAAAAAAAGCCAACAGCTATTGTGTATTGCCTTTGCCAGCGCTCAGGTTTCTGGCAGCTAGAGGTTAAAATCCCAGTAGCATTGTTTATGTGGGAGTCACCTGCCCTGCCTGAGCGTCTCCTGGCAGATACACATTTAGGCTCCTTTTCCTATGTGGTGTATCCTCATAGCAACTGATGCACGTCACCTGTAGTGCTTTTAATCACACAGCCAGGGCTGAGCACGCAGGAAGCCAGGCAGGTGTCTCTCCAGAAACATGGTTCACTTCCAGCATGTGCCCATGGGTCCTAGCACCAGCTAAGAAAGGACCTCGTGACGCTCCCCGCTTCCCACTTTGACATTGTGTAATTAAGGCACTGGACTCCCCTTTTCCTCCAGAAGTAGAGCAACGGAGGTTTATGCAGCTACAGCTCAGCGCATTTCAGTCATTTGTTTCTTAGCAACTCATCGGCCTCTTGGCCTGCCAGGGAAGGGGCAGAGCACTTGCCAAACTGCTCAGACCTATAGTCAAAGTCAGGGGCGGGCAATTATTTCGGTAGGAAGGCCATTTACTGAGTTTTGGAAAGCCACTGAGGGCTGCATGCCAGACAGCCAGGGGCAGATAAACATTAAGTTTCTTAATTTGGGGGGAGGGGGGGGCCCATGGGCTGGATGGAATGGCTTGATGGGCCGCATCCAGCCCCCGGGCTGCATTTTGCCCACCCCGGTAAGTTCAGTGTCCTCTCTCTGACAGTGACCAGAACCAGCTGCTCCAGCAGAGAGTGCAGGACATCCTACGGAGAGAATTATGGGCTAACTTGGCCCCAGTAGTTGGAGATGGGGTTGCTTTTAGCCTGAGGAATATTATAGTTTCATCCCCCTTGATGGGCACTGGCAATGACTAAGAGTGAGCCCCCAAACCCTATACTGAATGCAGTAGCCTAGCTATTTTCCATCCAGGGGCACTCCCAAATTAGAATAGCACAAACTGCATATCGAGCTGATTGAGTTTTATGATTTCTTGGGCTGGTCATTCAGTCCTGCATCCAGAAAAAAGAAAGGAAACACATGGCTTTTATCAAAAATAGCATACTTCCCATGGAATAGATTTCTAACAGTCATATGAGTGTTTCGCCATCCTGCTGCATCCTTTTCAAGGAGCCAAGACCACCAGCAAACAACTCAGTGCTTCAGGAAGGAGACCAGCAGATAGGAGTAGGACCTCACTCTAAATCCCTGAGACTGCCTCACTGCATCGCCTTTAAAAAGACACGATGCACTTAACTCAGTAGAAAGACCCCCACTGACTTCAGTGAGGGTGAAAGCAAGTCTGTAGAGCACGAGAAAGTATGGGTACCCATAGAATCTATAGGTATCCATGGAAAGTGGGTCAAGTCACTCTGATCTGCAGGTCCTTAGCTCCCATGTAGTAGGCATGCTAGTATGTACAAAGCCTGCTGCTCAGAGGTTTTGTGAGCATCATAAATCTGCAAAGGTGTTTGATCTCTTCAGACAACAGGTGCTGCAAAGATGATGATTGTTATTGCATGGCCAGCACCTTAAAACTTGACTCTCACAAAGCTTCCAGTGATGCTTGTGACACTTTGCCACAGTAAGTCCCGAGTAAAAGCAGGTCTGGATGTAGGAACTGGGTCAGCAGCGCTGCATGATTTGGCTAAATCGTTTTGTTTCTACCACATAGTAACTTCCTTCCAACTCCTCTTTCCTTGGTGACCAGCTCAGTACACCTAGCTCTGGCTGGAGGATACTCAGCACCCTTTGGGTCTCTGATATAGCTGATGGAGAACTTTGCAGTGACTTATACTGGATTCTCCCTGAACCTTTTCACTCCTGTCCTGGAGATGAAGGGCCAAAGTCTGACTTGCTCTGTGTTTGGTATAAATCTGAAATGACCCCACTGACTTTGTTGAAGTTACCCTGGATTTTTTGCTGCAGCTGAGATCAGAACTGGATCTACCGCGTCTGGTTTGCAGCACACATGACTGGGACCTACAGGAACTAAAATGCAGTCTCCGGCAGCAAGCAGGGCAGAGCAGGAAATAACATGGAAAGGTTTTCTTGGCAAGCAAACCCTTTGATCTTTCCAAGTGCCTTGAGCAATCGCAGATTGCTCCCTGTGGTCTCCACACGCAGTTTTGTGCCGGGTGGTACCTTAGTGAATGATTTGGCTCAGAGATATAGTGGTAAAGAGGCAATTTTCTTCTGTGTCTTCTCTATTCAACTGAGTTGTCACAGCAAAGAGATCAGCTCAGGCATTCCCCCACATTCACTACTTCATTCCTCCTCTCTCTCTTCACAGAGCAGGAAGCTGGGGCACCTCCATGTAAAATCATGACTCCTTCATGTAATGATGAAGGAGGTTTCAGGGATCCTGGAACAGCTTTTCAACAAGGGTGATCATGAGGACAAAAAAAAATCTTTCTAAAAATTCAAGGTGGAGCTTGATTAATTGAAGTGATAGCAGAGGACTGCACCCTTACCAGGGAGGTTTCTCTTAGGTCCCTGTTCCTACATTGTCTATGAATAAGGACATAAATGTTCAGTAGAGCCATGAAGGAGCCAAAAATGGAATTATAAGGCTCCTGGGGGGTTTGCAAACCCCAGGACTGGCTTATCATGGAGCAATGTCCTGATTCATAGACGATATGGCCCTCAGATTGTGGAGTGATGAGTACCCTATGAAAGCAGTTGACTGAAAACATGTGGCTGACATCTGCAGTCCTGGGGAGAACTGCCAAGCAGACGCACAGACAGATTTGGGGGTAGTAGGAGTGGAACAGCTAGGGTCAGTTAGAGCCAATGCCAGATTTAGGCTTAAACTTGAACTACAGGTTAGGGCCTCACAATATGAGGGGCCTCTAAATAAGAAAAAAAAAACCTGAACATTTTCATTCTAATATGACAAAACTATACATATATATGGCTGTACAGTTATTCTTCATCTTGAGTTCATAAATTTGTGCAGAAATAACAATAATGTATCTTAAAATTTAATGAAAACCCATTTTTGTGGATTATTTTTATCGTATGGGGCCTCTAAAGCTGGACATAACTTAGGGCCTCAGCATGTCATCATGCAACGCTGGGTAGAGCTCAGTGCTAATGGGCATTGCCGCTTGTGGTCAGGGGCCCAGACTGAAGTAGCAAAAGGTGCTGAGCATTAACACCCAAGTGCCAGGGTGTGAAAGGTGCCAGGGCAACAGTATTGGAGTAACTGGAAATGCCGCAGGTCATGACTAAGGTGTGCTGGCAAAGAAGGAAGGATGAAGCTGACCATCCCTTCCTAACAACCTTGGTCTAGTCTTTCACAGCTGCGTGTTTTCAAACATCTCCCTTCTTTCTTTGCCACCTGGTTTTCCCTCTCTTGGATACATCGTATTCTTCAAGAAAAGAAATGAGATGTTCCAGTCAGTCTCCAGCATTGCTACTCTGACCTGCCCCTTTCCTCAGGCTCAGAGCAAAGCTTGCCAGGCCTTTTGTTTGTGCATGGACTGTCAGGAGCTCATAGCACTGTTTCAGGTGATTTAACACAATCCACATTTGGCAGGACTTTGGGGTTGACTTTGTTGCAGGTGCATTTTTGGCAAGTGGTGGGTGAAACACAGAGCAGTCTCAAGAGCACTGAATCCGCCTTTTCCTGAGGCTGGCTCTTTGCAGAACCGATGGCTTGGGAAAGAACAAAGACAAAGGGCATTTTCAGTACAAACGGAGTCCACCGTGGATGAGTACAGAAGGTTGGTTGCTCATCAAGAACAACCTGATGCTCCATCTTCAGGAGCTGTGTGGAAGAAGAGGTGAATTTGGGCCGAGCCCGATATACTTGAATTGGGAATCGCAGGCAGGAAACGTTTAGTCCTCTCACCCTCATATACATCTCTTCCCTTACTCAGATCCTTGCTAAGTCACTGGATTCCTGCTTTGCACCACCTGTGAGAGAGCAGCTCCAACCAGCCTACGCAGCTTTGACAACATGCCTCAATTCTAACCTGCAAAACTCTCCATGCATCTCAGATCCAGCTTGTAATACTCATGCTCTACTAGTCCTGCCTGACTTCCTCCACAACTTTTTGCTAATGTCTTTTGGTCTTAATTTGTAACCCTTCTTGCTATAGTACTCCTGGGACTCTGTCAAACGGGGGTGCCCTCGGGGCCATGTTGCATGAGGGACAGTTAATGAACTGCAGGATGTCTCTGAACTCTTTGTTAATAAGCTCATAAGGGCTCACCTATGATATGAAGCTTCTCCAGGAATCTGTGACATTTGACTGAAGCCAGGAAATAAAGTCATAGGTTTCTAGAGTCGGAAGGGACCTGGTAGATCATCGGGTCCAACCCCTGCTCCACTCTCTTCACAGCCTGCCTGCCTGTCTGAATTTCTTCCTGGCACTGTGTATAGGGGTAAAACAATCTTTGGCAATAACGTAGCAAATGCAGCCACCTAAATCACAGAGGTTCTGGCCAAGAAATGGAGGGGGGTGGTTGAAATGCTCCTGCAGTTTTCCTTCAGCAGAGGGGATTTGTGAAGGAAGTGGAGAGGATGAAATTCTCTGCTCTGCTCTCCAGAATAGGTCCAGAAGAACTAGGGCTGTGCACTGCCTTTCAATGGGGGCCTGCTGGGGACTACAAAATCCTAGAAAAAAAGCCATTCAGAAATGTCAAGAACGTGGTGAGCTGCCAATGAGTGGCCCTTGGGAAAGGCATGGCATGCTTTCTTCATGAGAAAACCAGTTGCCAGGTGAGGTCATGGATCATTCTGTACAGGGCCAATGTAATACAGCTTGGTCAAGTGAATATTGAGCAGTTAAAAGATGGCCAACAGGACTAGTAGTGTGCTAATGCTGATGATCAAGCAGTGTCATAGATCATAGAGAAGTAAGGCTGGAAGGGACCTCAGGTGATCATCTAGTCCAACCCAGGATCAAACCTGCAGCCTTGGTGCTATTAGCACTATGCGCTAAGTTCCAAGCAGGATAGAAAAGATGTCTTTAAAGAACCTAATGGCATGCTCAATGGCCTGTGATGCATTAAAGAAATAATCTGAATCAGACTCCCTGTTCAAAAAAAAAAAAAATCTTGGTTGTTTCATGATGGAAGCATACAGGGCTCTGTACCAGTAGCTACATTTGCAAGCTGCCTACTGGGAATGTGCTAGGAAATGTTAACGTAAAGGGCACAGAAAACAAAAAGCACCACAGTTTGACAGGTTTTCTAGCCTTTTGATTATGTCCATTATCTTTATAGACCCTGGCTTTCTGAGTTCTGTTCTCAGGAGCCCAGGTGTTGTGTTTAGTGAGGGGCTGAATATTGTTAAGAAGGTCTCTGCCATATCCTCTGACATGTCCTGAACTGGAGCTCGCTGGCATCCATGAAAGCCTTCTCATTGACTCAGTCATCAAGATGGACACCAAACTGCAGCAGTCTGTGCTATCAGAGGGGTCTGTGGTACAGCTTCACTCTAATGCCAAGTATTCTTCTTGCTTACATTTTGACTATGTGGGGAAAACAGCTAGAGGCCAAGACGACCCATGTTCTGGTGTTCCCATAGGACATAAAAAAGCCCCTTGCATTTGTGTATCCTATTTGTGCTCACAAACCCTGCAGTCTTTGAATCAGTCTCCCAGGACCCTGCCTTTTACAGCTGGGTCCAGTACCAGAGATTGTAAACCCATCCCCTTCCAAGCTGAGCAAGAACTCTGCTATTTACACACAATGCCAAATGTTTAAACAGCAGCATGGGCTGGCGCAGGGGTTGACGCTGCGTTGCCGTATGTCAGATCCAAGTCTGAATACCATTCCCGGCCTTTTGATACCAAGGCTAGCAGGGGATGGGAGCAACTGGATGCTGACACTCTCAAGGGGAGGAAGGGGTTGTTTTGTATTAGGCCCGTCGCTTCTCCTACTCAGTCAGAAAAAAAGAACAGATATTCAGCTGCAAAACTCTAGCTCTGCTCGTTTCTAGTATTTGGGGTGCAAAGCTGTGCTCTGCTTTTAACAGCCACTGGCTAAAGTTCATCCCTGGGAAGAAGCCCAGGGTAAGCCTGTTTTATCATCCGTAAGTGTCACAGCCATCCCACAGAGATATAGGACAGAGATGGTCATTGAGCATGCACCAGCCTTATGGGATGACACAGGGTCCTGTGTGTATCTGGTAGCCTCCTGGCTTGGGCTACACTCACAAGCCAATAATGCAGAAAACAACTAGATCCATCCTCAGATCTTACCTTTTTTTTTAGTACCACTTATCACACTATAAGGCCAAAGTGCTATTTACTTTCCAGTCACAACCTCAAAACCTGAGCTGCTCTTCCATAGCGACGCATTAACTCTGTGCTGATGCTGGTAGACAGAACTGCCTTCCAAAGGGTGCAGAGCTCCTCATTTCAGGAGCCTTGATTTTGAAAGTGGCCATTAGGTAGCAAATACACAAAACATGAAACCTGCCTCAGAAAGAAATGTCTGAAACTTTTGCCTGAAATGTCCTATTGAACCATTTTATCGTTTGCCCCTGACTTCCCTCACAGCCGTGCCTGCTGCATAGAGCCCATTGGTCTGCTTTTTGCCTAGTCCCTTTACGTTTACTCCCACTATGAGCAAAGAGCTTTAAAGACCGCTATCCCCTCCCTCCACCCGTCTCCCCCTGAAAACAAGAGGAAAGATTTACTTTGGATTGCATGATCAGAATTGGAGTCAGGTGGCAGCTGGATCTGATGTGGGGAGGTGGCTTAGAAATGTTTGCAGCAATTTTAAATTTTGCCTTAAGATATTATTGGCATTGATCCTTAGTACAGACAGAAATGCATCTCTCTGGGCCTGACCCTGTGATGTGCTGTGAACCTACATGACTCCTGATGCAGTGGATTGGAAACTGAAGCTGTTTGGTGCCCCAAAGCCTTGAGCTCTAATTGTATTTGCAGCGCACTTTATCGGGTAGCACAGGAACAGCTTCCTTCAACAAGTATCCAAAAGGATTGCAAAGAGTGGATATGATCTTGCAAACTGCTGGGCATGTCTTGAGAAGCATTTACTTTAGTGCCCTCCACTCGACTAAGAAAGCCATAACCCCAGACTACAGAATGGACAATACCTTGGCTGCTGATTACAGATTTTTCAGTGCAGACATTGTCTGTTTTATGAATGCCTTTCTCGTACAAACTGGGCAATGTACCAGCTATCTGCACACAGGAATTTAATATTGCACCTTAAGAAATGTGGAGCCCAGAAAATTGGCAGGACATAGAAAGGGAGGGCTTGGGTACTATGGCAACGTGACTTAATGAACATCAGGGTGGGAAAAGAAGTGAAAGACACAAAGGGTGGTGTTTTTTTATCTCAGGTAATGCCAGTGCAAACAAAGAGCACACCAGTGACGTGAGTGGGCGTCCTCCAAAATAGCTGAGTTCAGAATCTGACCCAAGAAACTCAAGGACCCGTTGTGAACCAGGGACATAATACAGTGTTTCTGAAAGGTTATTTGCATTGGCATGGGTCGTGTCTGCAACAGGTCTAGAGGAGTAGCCATGCTGCACGGGTTCTCTTCCAACTGCTGTGACTGCTTAGGAGTTTAGCTGCTTGCATAAGATCAAACTCCAGCAAAAAGGAGAGACTGCTGGAATGGAGCTGTAATAAGACCATCAGCGGGACTTGCTCACCAGCAATGAGGTGTGCAGGCTTTTGAATCATTTGTAGAATGTGTCCCCATAGCAAATTAGGCTGGCATTTGAGATGGGGACCGCAGGGGGAGTTAGGTACCCAATGAATTTCAGAGTGCTTGGAACACACTTAGTTACCTTCGGTTCCCTCACAAATGCCAGCCTTGTGCACCTCCTCCTCCTCCTGCGCTCCCCTGCATCCAAGGAAGTCACTGAATTTTCTCCTGGTTCAACTTGATGTCAGTGAGACCTGACTCTGATCCTCTGGCATATTCAACCTGACGCTGGATGAATGTGAGTGGGTAACCCCTATCAGTGCTAGTGATGGAGCTCTGGCCAGGTACTGTAAGGTATTATGGCAGGAGTGGGCAAAATGTGGCCTGTGGACCAGATGCGGCCTGCCAGGCTATTCCACCTGGCTTGCGGGGCCCCTGAAAAATTTTAAAAATTAATATTTATCTGCCCCTGACTGCCTGTCATGCGGCCTTCGATGGCTTGCCAAAACTCAGTAAGCAGCCCTCCATGCAAAATAATTGCCCGCCCCTGTATTATGGGCTAGCATGCCTGAGTCCTGCGTTTACTTCCTTGCATTGAAATTAGT
Source organism: Crocodylus porosus (assembly GCF_001723895.1). Classification (NCBI taxonomy): domain Eukaryota; kingdom Metazoa; phylum Chordata; order Crocodylia; family Crocodylidae; genus Crocodylus; species Crocodylus porosus. The sequence goes on from NW_017728926.1 coordinate 16,064,804, forward strand.
TATGTAAATCAAGCACCGTTCACACTGTAACACATCCTTTCGCATCCGTAGCTACATCTTTGAGGTTTATATGTATAGTCTGGTATCACCGTGCTCCTTGCTTTGCACAGTGCTTTGGGAGGCTCTCATAAGCTCTGAGAATACAAATCAACAGTTGATAGGATTCTTGCGTAATAGTGACCAGACTTTCCTTTAGCTACACAGTTGAGGCTTAAGTAGTCTTGGATCCTCCTTAAAAATGCCCTGGGTTCACTTGACAAGCCACAGTTCCTCAAGTCTGAACCTGTTTCTTGGATGCATACTGGAACTTAGGGTGATGTCAGCGAAAGGTAAAATAACGAGTCTCCACCCATGGCCTGGCAGCCTGCACTTGTGGGGCAGGAAAGAGCAACACCTTCATGGTTGGGATGAAACCTTTGATTAGAGCCAAATTCCTTGTAGTTTTATTAAGGCTGTTGCAGTACAATCACTTCAGCGTGCTGTCAAGGGCAAACACATCGCTATTAGATATATGTCATTCCCAAGTTAAAGCTGTCTGTACTCCCTAAAAAGTTGGGATATCCGGAGCCCAATGCAAGGACTGCAAGTTCCTCACAAAACGTGGTTAAAAAAGGAGTCAATTCAGAGCATTAAAACAGACCACATTTTCCTAATCTTCCCCTGGCTCCCCATTTTTGCCAGCATCATTAGCTGCAGGCACAAAACTACCCTTTCTCCCCTCCCCCAGTCTTTGATGGCTTTAATTGAGGTCATTGACTGTCCAGTCTGTATGCAGAGTAATGTAATTTTACATTACTCAGGGTAACAAATCATATAGCTGCCATTTGTACTTATGTTACACAGCACAAAGGCCTACCTTTGAAAATCTGAACCACATTGCTCATGTGTTCTGCATGTGAATGGAGCACAGCCCTGTAAACTGAAGGGTTATTTTTAGCCAGCTAGGACAAGCAAAAGGGGGACTAAGGAGGAGAGACCACTTCTAATTAGCAATAAAGTCCTTTGCTTCCTTCTGAGACAGCCAAAATAACCTATTAGCATGGGTTGTATTGTGGACCTTGTTAATGTGAATGCCCACTGGGGTCTAGGTTAAGGGGAAATTAATTTTGTGCAAGCCCATAGACAGCCATAAGGGCTAACAATGATAAGATCTTCATCAACTGAGCTACTTGTGAACCAATGACCCAGAGGTAAAAAGGCCCTATATCCATGAGCATCTAGTCCTCCGCACAGACATCTTGAAATATATTCAGTACCTCTATGATGTTTTCTAGGCAAGGCCTGGGTTTTATTATTACTTCTGCTCATGGCTGTCAGGTCCTTGGGACCAGACAATAATCCCTTAATAGAAGGGTGTATGCTCTGTGAATCATTCCCGATGCAAATTGGGTTTATGTCATCCATGGTCTGTTCGCTACAGATTAAAACAGAACTTGTGGTCTGATACTTCAGCGCTCTGCATTTCATACATGAAAACACCCGGAAGGCTGGTAACTTATCATGAAACAACTACGGCCTTGTATGTCTTCATCAGAACCAATGAACACAGCGCTGGGGGAATGATTAACTGCACACATTATGCAACTGTAAAGGTGGAGTCTGGTTGTTGCTTCCTGTATAGAATTCCTGTTGGTGATTTGCATGATAAGAACATCAGCTGGCTTCTCAGAATGAATGTAGGCAGCTTTTACTGGTGAAGATGGTAGTGTCTGCGGGTTAGGTGGGGTTGCCAAGACTTACACTTTGGACACAGCTGGTAGAATGGGATATTGCTTCTGATGGGGTGTTGTGAGGGTGGACATACTAAGGAATGCAAGGTGCTTGGAAACTATTGTAATGCAGGACATATAAGTCGTTATATACCCAAACCCAACCTAAGACCGCAATAGGACTTCAGTGCTGGTCTTCAGCATGAAGGGGGATTTCACTCTCTAAGTTTGTGATAGAACTATAAATAAGCCCATATCCATTCAAAAATTGGACTTAGGCTTGCTCAAAATATAAGAGCTTTGGTTTCCTTTGGCACAGTTCTTCCTGATTATTAATCAGGTATGTTAAGGTTGTCACTAGAAACCAACTCAGTTGATGGTCCTATTTTCTGTTAAGTGCTAGACAGGTGCACAGCGAGAGACAACGTTAAACAGACAAGACAGACAAAAGGAAGGGAAGTCAGATGTACCACCTAAAGGGAGATCGTGATAGCTAAGTCTGTCAATACCATTGTGCTCTCATCGAGTCCAGTAACGAGGGGGTTGGGCACCTGTCAATCATGACCATAGGAAAACTGCAGTACAGGGTTTGAAACCAGGGCTGCCTTTTATCTGCTTTGATTACCATACAAACACAGCTGGCTTAATGAGTTCCAGACCACTGGTCTATAATTTCGTTATTAAGTACTATATTTCTATATATAATTCCCTTGTACTCTAGTGATTCTAAAATGACAACGGCTTCTAGGCCCTACTGCAAAAGAGATAAAGACCAAAGAAGAGTAAACAGAGCTCCCAAAGCCAAATGTTATTAGCTCATCCTACAGTCCTAGGGTTACCTTAGTCACTGATGCATACGCCCTTCTTTCTCCCTTTACATTTGTTTATCCACAATTCAAAGCGATACACTCGCACACACATCAAATATCAGAGGGGATAATGAGCCCAGCTTACAAAAGGAGTAAGCCTGTTTAAAGTGGATGTTTGGTATGCAAATAAAATTAGCAATCCAAATGAAGCTATTCTTCCACTGACTGTTTGCTTAGCCTCTCCCTGGCCCTGGTTCTGAGGCTAGAGTAGAGACAGTAATGCTTTAATATACTCAATTAAGAGATTTACCTTTGGAGACCAAGGTTTAAATGTGGCTTTGATCACAAATGAAATGTTTGGGTTAGTTTCATTCAAACCCCATAGGGTTTTTAAAGTTGAATAGGGGGCGATTTTCAGAAGCACCTAATGGAAGTAGATGCACCCATCCTACTGAAAGTCCATGGGACTGTGTTGTGTGTAGCATGAACATTGTGCTAAAGAGCTGCGTGCTGAGAGCTTGAACCTGCTGTGGAACCAGGGCATCTCTGACTGGGCACATTTTTATAGTGGCATCTTCCTCATTACTCCTCTGGCCTGCTTTGCTCTGAGCTCAGAGCACATTTCATGCTTTCAGAGATCTGGACACAATGCCTACCCTCCCACTCAAATGGTAATGAACACTTCTTCCAGCTGAGTGACTTGGGGTGTAATGAATAATCCCCACTCTTCCCACTGACTGTAGATTCAGTATACCTCTAGGAGCATTCCTCAACCTCCCTGAAATGAAGACAACAATTTAGGTCCCTTTAAAACCATTGACTTCCTAAAAGTTTTGGCATGAATCACTATAGAAACATTTTCTCTTCCAGAAATTACGGTGACATGCCCATACCTTTCAACCTCATTCTGGCCTGACAATAAGATTTAAATATTCCATCCATCGCAACACATCGGGACTGGGAAGATGTACAATTACACTGTTTTATAGAGTAGGGAGTGGGGGCTTGCCTCTTTAGTAGGGCTGTACAAAATGGCACCGTTGCATTTCACCTTGTGTTTCGACAGATCAACGAAACAGTGTTTCATCTTGAATTTCATTTCAAGTTGAAACAGCTCTTCCATTCTGTTGAAACAGAAAGGCTGTTTCGAGGCTGTCTTGAGTTTTGCTGAGGATGGCAAGTCAGACCAGCTGGACTGACTTCCTATCCCCAGCGCTAGATCCAGCTGGGGGCAGGAGACATCCCAGCTAGCCATCTAGCGCAGGGGGTCAGGGAAGCAGCCCAACTGGGCTGCTTCACTGCCCCCTACTGGATCTTGTGCTGGGGATGGGAGGTCAGCCCAGCTGGACTGACTTCCTATCCCCAGCCTACGGTTGAAACGCTTTGATTTTTGAAATGTTTCGACCAGTTTTGTTTTGTTTTAAGGCTATTTTGAGGGCTTTTATTTTGTTTTGATTTTGCTGTTTCGACCTCAGAATTGGTTGAAACAGTGTTGAAATGAAATGGCCCGTGAAATTTCACACAGCCGTACTCTTCAGGTGGATTGATCAATTGATTCATCTGTCTGCTCTTAACCCACAGTAAGTGGAAGTTAAACCACAGTAAGTTATTCCTGAATGAAGCATTAAATTACTGAGGTTTAACTTTACTTATGATAGGAGCAGATAGATGAAATAGGTACACCAGATTCAGCTGAACTGTAAGAGTTCCTCTCAAATGCCCTTAAAGAAGGGTATTTTAAATGCCCTAAAAGCAGGGTGTTTTATCTGTCCAATGACCACCCTCCCATGTCTATCTCACCTCAAGTTGCAGCAAGGAATGTTTAGGTTAGATATTAGGAAAAAATTTCTCACTAGGAAGGTAGTAAAGCACTGAAACAGGTTACCCAAAGAGGTAATGGGATCTCTATCCTCGGAGGTTTTTAAGATCTGGGTAGACAAAGCCTCGGCTTAGACAGTCCTGTTTTGAGCAGGTGTTGCACTAGATGACCTCCGGAGGTCCCTCCCAAACCTGGACAACATTGAGAGGGTCCAGAGGAGGGCCCCCCACATGATCCGGGGACAGCAGGGCAGACCCTACAATGAGAGACTGCGGGACCAAACCCGTTCAGCCTTCACAAGCGAAGGCTGAGGGGGGACCTGGTGACTGTCTATAAACTCACTAGGGGGGACCAGAAGGGTTTGGGAGAGACCTTGTTTCCCCTAGCCCCCCCCCCCCCGGCATAACAAGGAATAACGGCCATAAGTTGTTGGAGAGGAGGTTTAGATTATACATCCGTAAGAACTACTTCACAGTTAGGGTGGCTAGGATCTGGAACCAACTTCCAAGGGAAGTGGTGCTGGCTCCTACCCTGGGGGTCTTTAAGAGGAGGCTTGATGCCTACCTAGGTGAGATCATTTGAGCCTAGTTTTTTCTCCTGCCCAGGCAGAGGATCAGACTTGAGGATCTACAAGGTCCCTTCTGACCTGACTTCTATGATTCTATGAACACTCATTTTCTATGAAACTATGAATTTATGACTTGGGCCTTCATAACAGACCATGTAAGCTGAACTGGGAACTAGGGAGAGAAACGGGGAGACAAAGTGACTGCAGATCTGGGTGATTAATGTATACCTTAGTTTAGTGCCAGTGGTTCTCAACCTTTTTAGACTCTGCCAGCTCTTAACTTTCACTTGCTTCTTGACTATGGAAAATAGTGCAATTGTTTTATTGCAAAGAACTCAGAAAGACCTCAACAGGTCAGAATGGTTTTGACACTATGGATTCTTATGTAAAACTTTTAGACATTTATACACATGCTGGCGGGGAGTGGGGGTGGGGGGGCGCTTTAATTAGAGCAGCTCCGAGAGCCACTCTAATTAAAGGACCTGGAGTGTCTTGTGTATCAGCATCCCCATGCTTAAAAATGGTGGCAGGGTTGCTTTAACTAAAACTCATTTGATGAGCTTTAGTTAAAGTACCCCCATGCAGGAACACTGATACACGAGATGTTGGGGTCTGCCGGAGCGCAGTAATTACCATGCTCCAGCAGACTCGATTAAGCAAGCCTGCTCTGACATGCTATATTTACAGCGTGTCAGAGCAGCCTTGCTGCTTGTATGTAGGTGCCCTTTGGGTTTATCTTGTGACTCATGAGTAGGTGTGCGCCATGGAACCCAGACTGAGAATCACTGGTTTAGTGCCTCGGCTGAAAACTTGGAGAAAATAGTCGGTTCCTTTTGAACCAAAAATGGTTATTGGTGGGGACAGGGGAAGTATATCAAGTTAGAAAACCAAAAGCATTCTGTTTGACCAAAACTGAAATGTTTTGTTTCATTTCCAGGTGTGTTAAGCCTCCTACTCCCCGCCCTCCTC